>NC_057791.1:19552536-19687536 GCF_014905175.1 Aphidius gifuensis | reverse complement strand
ATCAAAATAATAGCAACATAATCACCAAGAAATGTTTGAATCTGTAATGAAAAAAAAAAAATAACAATAAGATTAAATTGTTTGTTGAAAACAAGAAATAAAAATATATACAAAACAAACAAGTCATTTTATATTTACCGTTCGAATATCATCAAAATAGACGGGTGACCTGATTGCACTGATTCTCATATACTCATAGACATAATGTATAAGATAAATGGAATAAGAAATTCTACTCAATGGTAAAAATATTGGCAGTGATAAAACTGTACTTATAACACCACCAAAACCATGTATTGATGCATAAATAATCCAACAAATACCACAAGCCCATGTGTGTCTTGCAAAACCAGCATAAAAAGCTTCCCACCAATTAATAAATTTATAATCAACTTGAAATATACGATAACTAAATATACAAAATGAAAATGCAAGTACAGTCATGATCCAACCAAACCAAACAAATATTAATGATGGTTTTTTATTATTTTTTTTAGCAATTTCATAGCCAACATAAATTCCAATGAGCCAAGGTCCAGCTCTTGTATAACTAACGATATAATAATTTTCCATCATATCAAGAATTCCGCTGATATTTGCAACAGTAAATGCACCACCAGAATACTCATTTTTAACTGAAACAATTGCTGGTATAATAATTGACGCAACAAATAATCCAGCAAGTATTGTTAGTCCAATCTTTGGACGTTTTGCCAGTGGATAAAGTATAAATGGTGATAGCCAAAAAAGTTGCATATCAACAGCCAAGTACCACGTATGACCAAGACAATTCTGTAAAAATATATATAGAAAAAAAAATTTATTTAACATCATAACTAGTTAATAATAATATTTTTTACCATTGTAGAAGATCCTTGATAATTTTGTACATATAACAATAATGCCCACCACTTGTTGGCACATGCATTTTCTTGTATTACAATATTATTTTCCCAAAGTGCACCAGATCCCATTCTTCGACAAATAAATATCATAAATAATAATAGCACACCAACAGGTGGTGTTAATCTCCAGTATCTATGAATATAATACATTATTGGATTAAATTTTCTTCCTTTCCATATTTCTTTCATAAATAAATATGACGTTAAAAATCCACTTATTGCAAAAAATGTATCAACACTAAATGGTGCAATGAGTACATAAATTCCAGCCCATGAATGTGTGTAATTAATAAATTCAGCTTGATTAATTGTTGCACTCATCATTAATAAAAAATACTCATGTCCAAGAACAACCCATGACATACTGAAAAATCTTATTCCTTGTATTGCTGGTAAATTACCAGATGGTACTTTCATACTGAGTATTTTTTTAGCATTATTGTACATTGAAAAATTTGAAATAATTTGTGATGATAAATTATCAGCGTGTTTTGTTGATGTTGATTGTTGATAAACATCACATATTGTTATAATAATTAGAATTATTAAAAAAACAACAAAACAAATGATTACTATGATTGCACCAACACTCCAAGGTTCTGAATCAATTTGGGAACATTTGACACTTGTCACTGTTGGTGTTATCTGTAATTCACGTGGTACCATGTCAGTTAAAGATGACAATGATTCTTTTATCATACCTGCTTCACATGTATCAGGTAGACATATTGATAATGATACAAAAATTGATGCACCTGTATTTTGTTCTCGTACATTGACAGTATACATGCAATGTCTACCTTGTATTGATTCATCATCTTTTTGAATTTTAATTGAATGACACTCATCCCACATTCCTAAATCTTTTAAATTACCTTTTAAAATACCAGATGGTATTTTTGATGATGAATCCAACATTTTCAATGCCCATGATTCAAATTTTCGTGTATCATTTGATAATTTTTTTAAATGAATATTACACTTTGTATTGTTAATTGTTATTTTATTATTTATTTCACTATTTATCATTGAGTTTAATAAATTTTGTGGCTTGATGAAATTAATTGTATTTATTAATTTATTATATTCAATATTGCTTGATGATGAAGTATCATTTTTACACGCAACAAAATTTATCAGGGATACCAAGAACAACCGAAACATCCACGAATCCATTTTCTCAACGAATAACACAAATGAACATGACTTGGACAATTTTATAGATGACAAGATGATGATACAAGATAAGAGTGATTTTTAAATCACAATCAGTCAATGGAATTTATTTATTCGAGAAGGGGAATACTGGACTGATCAATCAAAGATTGTTTCTTATGAAAAATATATTTTATTAAAAGTTTTTCTTTAAATAAATTTATCAATAAAATAATGTCTTTATTAATTTAAAAATATATTATATTTTTTTTTTGTTACAATTGGTTATTTATTTTGTCTTTGAATCTTTTTAAATTTCAAGGAATTGATTTGATTGGTCATGTTTACCCATCATAAATTAACGGAGCTTGCCACGAGTGTAAAAGTACACATGCAAAAGATATCATATCTTTAAAGTGTTATTTTGCAATGATAAAATAATATGAAAATTAAAATAATCATCATCATACGAATCATGATATAGCGAAATTGAATTTTTTTTTTATTTTTTTAATTTTTTTTCGCAAGAAAACAAGTTCAACTTTCTTTTAAAGAAAGGTGATATGTACAAAATGAAAGTAATTTTTACGTTCCGTATTTTTTCTAATTGCAAGAAAAATTGTTGATGAAATATTCACAGTCAAGTACAGTCTGATCAATCGAGTCGACGTATTCAATAAATACTGAGACTTAATTTATTATTAAATATATAATATTCAATTGTTTTTGTGTTTTAATAATGCTTAGTGTTATTTTAGTTGGATTTTGTTTAGTCGTTTATTATTATTTAATTTGTAATTATAATTATTGGAAAAATAAACGTGTACCAGGACCAAAGCCATGTCTTCTCTTTGGCAATACAAAAGATCCAACTCTGTTGAAGCTGACAATTGGTGAAAGTTTGATGAATATTTATCAAGCTTATGATGGATCACCGTTTGTTGGTATATATGAAATGAGAAGCCCGGTACTTTTATTAAGAGATCCAGATCTTATCAAGCAAGTTTTAATCAAAGACTTCTCACATTTTCAAGGTAATACAAATTTTTTTTTTTTATCAAATCATGACAAATTTATAAAAAAAACAAACAGATTCATTTTATCAGCAATTTATTTTTATCAACCAATCTATTTTTATCAACCAAAGTTACATTTTAAATAACAATAAATGCTTATTATTATTTTTTTAATTTTCTTAACATTATAGTGTAGATAAAACAAATATTAATTTTTATTTTTTTTTCGTATTAATACATTAGAATAATTTCGATTATTATTTGAAAATTTATTTTGTTGAATTGCTTCGTTACTATTTTGAATTTCTACTGTTGATGGAGTTGTTGTTATTTTTATTTCATCATTTTTTCTTGATCCAAAAATCATCCAAACCACTTGATAGATTTAGCCGATGGTTCATTATTTTTTCCTGCAATTTTATATCCAGTATAATCACCAAGAAGCCATGGTCCAGCTCTGTTATAACTATTCATATAAAAATTCATAATCATATCAATATATCCAGCGTTATCAGCAAGTGAATATACTTTGAGAAAATTCATTTTTAACTGTTAAAATTATCGGTAATTTTATTGATGCTATTATAAATCCAGCAAGTACATATTGTCATTTCAATTTTTGAACGTTATGATAATGGATAAAGTATCAATGGTGACATTAAAAAAAAATGCATATCAACAGCTAAATACCAAGTGTGACCAAAGATCAGCGTGTTTGTCAGACAAAGTCATTTTGTCATAACAAATTTTTTCATTCCAATAATATTATTTAATAATAAGTTAAAAATAATATTTAATTAAATTTTTCCAGGTCGTGGAATTGTCATGAATGAAAGTAATGATCCACTTTGTGCAAATATTGTTAACTTAAGTGGACCCAGATGGCGAGTATTAAGAACAAAGCTCTCACCAGCTTTTACATCATCAAAAATTCATAAAATGTTTGATCTTATTATTGAGTCATCAAATAAATACAAGGTATAACTAATTTATAATTAAAAAACAATTTTATTTTTAAATATGAATTATGTTTTTTTCTGTTTTAACAGAAATTTGTTGAAAAATATGCTGACAATAATGAGGCTGTTGAATTTCGTGATTTATCAGCAAAATTTGCAACAGATGTTATAAGTTCATGTTGTTTTGGTCTTGAAACAAATTCAATTCAAAATATAGATTCTGAATTTCGAAAAATATGTAAACACGTATTGGATCCATCGATGTCTATAAGTTTTAAAAGAATAATCAGATGGTACATGCCTTGGGTATTTAGTCGTTTAAAAATTACAATGACACCATTAATTGTGACAAATTATTTTATGAAAATTGTCAAGGAAATAATAAAACACAGAGAAACAAACAACTTATATCGTCATGATATGATGCAACTATTGATCCAGCTAAAAAATAAGGAAAAAATAAAAGAAGATATTGGAGATAGTGATGAACAGAGTAGCGAGATCAATGACCCAAAGAATCCAGATATCAGTAAGTCCAATAACTATCATCTAGCTCAAATTATATTTAATCAAGTATACTCTTATCATTGTTTCAGCTATCAATGAAGAAATGATTGCAGCACAAGCCTATATATTTTTTTTAGCTGGGTAAAGTCAAGATGTCTAGCTATATTTTTTAAAAACATTTATAATAATTTATTAATAATATTTCAATAGATATGAGACATCATCAACAACAATGAGCTTTGCCATGTATGAAATATCAAAAAATCCAAAAATTCAACAACGATTAGTCAATGAAATTGATGATGTCATTGCCAAGCATGGATCAATGACGTACCAGGCAATTTTAGAAATGGAATATCTCGATTGTGTTATTCGTGGTAATTGTCGATTATCAATTGTCTTTAATAATCAAAATAAAACGTGTAAAAAAATTGGTTATCAATTGGTCAATACTTTCGATAAGTTATCAAGTGATAAAATAATCTTGGTCTGACTGTTTTATAAATGATTCCAATCGGTGTTTGAACTAAATAAATCGACAGATAAATATTACAAAATATTATTTTAAAATTATAAATTATATAACGTATTATTTACTGTTTTGTTATTGTTTTTTTTTTTCGATTGATTTATTGATTAATGTATTTTTCATTTGTATTTTTTTTAGAGACACTAAGGATGCATACACCAGTTGGAGTAACTCCTCGTATTTGTAACAAGCCTTATAAAATACCTGGCACTGATGTTGTCATTGAAAAAGGCATCAAGGTACTCATACCAATTCATGCTATTCATCATGATCCAAATATATATCCAAATCCATCGACATTTAATCCAGATAGATTTGAAAATAAAAAGCTGCGTGATAATTGTACATTTTTACCATTTGGTGAAGGACCAAGAATTTGCATTGGAATAAAATTTGCATTTGCACAAATTAAAGCTGGTCTTGTGACAATATTACAAAATTATGAAATATTTCCAAGTGATAAAATGAATTTAAAAATTAAATATGATCCAACTGCAAATATTCTTACTGCTTCTTCTGGTATTTGGATCAACATTCGTCGACGATCAATTGTTGAATAAAAAAAAAAAACAAATTATGTTAATGAAAATATACAAAAATATATCTTGAAAATTTTTTTATTCAGATTAATACATATAAATTGTAAAAATAATTAATTTTTATAATAAAAAACAATAAATCTACTTTTAACTCTGTAAAACAATTGAAATTTCCCGCCATTTATTTGAATTCCCGTTTTAAATATGGCTGAATCTCTCTCTCTCTTTCTCTCTCATCGATCTCTCACACACATTGTTGTCACGTAAAAAAAAAATAAAAATAAAAAACAAGAGAAAAACAACAGTAAGAAATAATGCATTGTTAAATAACCTGTGTGAAAATAAAAACGAACAAGTGAATAAACAGGTAAATAAATAATATAATTAATTGTTATTTATAAATAAATATAATAATG
The DNA here is from genome assembly GCF_014905175.1 of Aphidius gifuensis. Classification (NCBI taxonomy): domain Eukaryota; kingdom Metazoa; phylum Arthropoda; class Insecta; order Hymenoptera; family Braconidae; genus Aphidius; species Aphidius gifuensis. The sequence continues at coordinate 19,681,510 of NC_057791.1, read as the reverse complement.
TTATTAATTAAGTTTTAATGTTATTATTAATGATAGATATATTTGATCGTTATGTTATTTTGACACATTGTTTGACATTCAACCAATGGCGTCTTACTAATAATACAAAAAATAAGCAGCATCATTCTCTCAATTTATTTGTTTACATATTAATTAACTCTTACTCATTTGTTTTATTTTTAGAGGCTGAATTATTTTATTAAATTTAATAATAGTGACGTTAAAAAATGGGGCTGTTTAATCTCAGATGGAATAATCATGTCTCAAATGTACTTCAGGTAATAATTATCAATATTATCAATCATTAATTAATTTATTAATGATGAAATAAAAACACGTATTACATGATGATAATTGATTGATATATTTGTTTTGTTTTTTAAATTTATTTAGATGTTTATTGAACATTATTCATCTGAATCATTTGTTGATGTTACATTGTCTTGTGAAGGGCGTTTCATCAAAGCTCACAAAATGATTTTATCAGCGTGTAGTCCATACTTTCAGGTAATATATTATTCATCTTTAAATTTCATTTTTATATATTTTAATTGAATTATTTGTTGTTGAATGTAGGAGTTGTTTTTAAATCACGATGCAAAGCATCCAATGATTATTTTTTATGGAATGAAATATGATGATCTTCAAAGCATCATATCATTTATGTATAATGGAGAAATTGAAGTTGAAGAAAGTGATCTTGGTGATTTACTTGCTGTTGCTGAGACTCTTCAGGTCAAAGGATTATGCAATATGAGAGATAATAATGAAATTACAAATACTCAGGCACAAAATTTAGAACAACAACAGCATCAAAAACAAAAAAAAAATGATAAAACAATTGATCCAGTTATACCAAGTTTAAAAAATTTAAAAAAGCGTGAAATGATTCCCGATTTGGTAAGCTAATTTAATATTTTATTATCATATTTTAATTTTTTGTTTAACAAATAATTAACTTGATTTGTTTTCTTTTATATTTAAGAGTGATATTGAAGAGGAAAAAATAAATTCATCTAGTAAAAAAAAAGTATGTTTTGAACGAAATAAAAATGAATCAAGACAAGTTGATGATCAAGCATTATATCAAAATGACATTGAAGAAATAAAAGAGCCAAAAAAAAATATTGAAAAAAAAAAAACTAAAACAAATCAACCAAAAATAATAAGTGATACAAATTTTACTGAAAAAATAAGAAGACCACCAAATGCATTTATGGTATTTGCAAATGAATGGAGACGTAAATTGGCATTTAAATATCCTGGTAATAGTAATACTGAAATATCAGTAAGACTTGGAGTAATGTGGAAGAGTCTTGATGATGAATCAAAAACTTCGTACTATGCATTGGCTAAACAATTAAATGAGGTAAATTAAAAACATAAATATTATCTGATATTTCAAACTTAAACTTATACATGATTTTAATTTATAATTTTAGGAGCACAAAAAAAAATATCCCGGATATTTTTATAGTCCAAAAGAAGCAAGAATGAGAAAACATCTACGACAGGATCTTATGCTGGGTAGGTGTATTCCTCAACCTGCAAAGGTAATTTAAAAATTTTAAAAAAAATCGTACTCATAATCCAGGTGATTAATATTATAAATAAATAATTATAATTTATTTATAAACTCATAAATAGACATTTAATTATAACAAAAAAAAAGCAATAATAATAATAATTACGAATTGAAAATTTTTAAATAAAAAAAAAAGAATTTATATATATTAAATACTAAAAAAAATTAATGTTTTATATTTAATCGTAAAATTAATAATAAATGTTTTAGTAAATAATTTAGGATTGTAATTTTTTAATAAAATATAATAACAATAATTTAGCTAATGAATGAATATTTTTTTTTCCTCAACAAGTTTAGATATTATAAAAGAAAAAATTAGTAAATAATGTAGATGAGTCATTTTTTGTATGAAAAAAAAATTGATTAGCAATTAAATGTGGATTAAAAGAAATAATAAGTTATTAATAATCATTTTCAGGACGTTGATGCACTTGGACTTGTTTTTCTAAATGGTACTGATAATCAGGATTCAGCTGAAAAAAAATCCCAAGACTGATAAGGAAAGATACAAATTAATAACTAAAATTAAAGCAATTTAATTTACAACTTAAATTAAAATGACAAAATATAATTTTTAAAATGATTTTTATATAAAAAAAAAATAACTGCGATATTGATTTTTATCAATAATCAAATTTATTTATTTCTTTTTTGTTGAGATTTTCTTTTTTTTCTATTTGTATACATTTTTTTTTATATATATTTCATTTAACATTATTATTAATAATTAAATTTTTATGATTTATTTAATATTATTATTATTATTATTGTATTTTGAATTAAACGGAAGCAAAAAGTTTACGTGCAGTAATTATTATTAATGTACATTGTTTTTTAATTGGAATTTTATTTTTTTTTTTTAAATTCCAGTTATTCAATTGAAATTAGTTTGTTTTTTTTTTTTTCGTTTGTATAAACTAAAATCATATTTTAATTATTAAGTAGAGCACTATTTCTTCGGCCTTAATGATTTAATTTTTTTTTTTTGAAGTGACTCATGCTTGAGTCATGTCAGTTTATTTAATACTATCAAATAAAATTATTTATTTCTTTTTTTAATTTTTGTTTAATAAATTATTCACATTTTTAAATTTTCATTGTTCAATGAGTGATATGCAATTTATTAAAGAGAAAATAACACTAACTGACTACTTAACTTGAAAATTAATTAAAAAACAAAAATGAGATTATACAGTATATAAATAAAATCAGCAAAATTTGTTAGCTAGTCATAAGTAAAAAATAAAAATTAACATTTGTCTCGAAATATATATTTTGTTCCCATTGAATTTTTTAAATATATTAAGTCTTAATTATTGCAGTTGAAAAAAAACAAATATCATTGCTAAATTATTATTCATTAAAACGTAAAATATAAATTTATTATTTTGTGAATTTAATCAAAAATTATAAATATTACAATGCCTTTGGTAAATTAATGTAAATCCTAGCGAATGTTTTTTTATTTTTCTGTTTTATTTTTATTTTTTTTACACCTAAAGTTTACGTTACAATTAATAAGTATCTAAATGGTCTAATTTAGCATGAACACGAGGACATATTCTTATATATATTTATATATTTATATGTAAATAAATATCATTACTGCAATAAAAGAAAGGCGTAAGTATAATTTTTAGAAAAAAAAAATGGAATAAAAATACCAGAAACAAAGACATACGCCTTTTATTTATTGAAAAAAAAAAAATATCTAAAAATAAGACTTATGCATTTCTTTTATCACAACAATGATATATTAATTTTTTTATTATTTATTTATTTATTAATATAAAAAACAAGGTATAATTTTAAATACCTCAAGAGGGCATAAATTTGATCAAGAATACTTTTGAGATTCGCAAGATAATATCAAGCTCGTTAAATTAAAAAAAAAAAAGATCTTAATTAGTGGTCTGGAAGTTGAATAATCGAAAAAAATAAATTCCTTTAATTATAATAATAAAAAAGGAAAACAATTATCGATATTACAATTATTGCCTTGACTAGACATCTTCCGATGATGCAACAACCAAATTAAATATTATATTGATTTTCAGATCATGTGCCTATTTTCATCATCAAACTATGGCACAATGGATTAATCAATGAATAAATTCATGTGCGCTTAGTTGTTAATATAATTATACAAAAAAAAAAAGATAATAAAATTATTTCCCTGAAGTGCACAAAAATTTATAGCTAAAAAATTAAAACGCGAATATTAAGAAGGAATTTAATTAATGAATTATTATAAATTTTATTTTTGATTAATGTTTGGATTGTCTTCCACGAAATAAAGTAGTTGCTTCCTAATATGCTCTCACTGAAGCCAGGTAACCAGGTATGGAATAAGGGCCAGTTCATCTAGCTATCAAAGTATTATATTATTATTAATTTTAAATTTTGTATTAAACTGTTATTGCTGGCCTTAATTCCTTACTGACAACATAAAATTTATGTTTTTTACCAAATAAACCCCAAATAACAGCAACATTTTCAATGATTAAATTAAATGGAATTGTTGCTAATGCACCACATATACAAAAAATATATCTTGATAAACCAAAACGAGATAATGAAAATGATTTGATGACACCAAATATATACATGTATATGCCAATAGCAACAACAAATGCACAAATAACATCAACAAATTGAGGACAATTTATTGGACATAAACCATTTAAAATAAGATTTGATGCTGATAATGGCATTGTTACCCATGAATAACATGATATACCGAGTAATAATTTTTTTTGTATTGGTATTGCTTTTGAATGTACAACAAGAAGAATTCCTTGAATCCAACGTTTACGTTGTTGTACAAAATCAAAAAATGTAAATGGTGATTTTTCCCACATTTCACCTTCAATAAAATTAAATGAATAACCCATTGTATATGCTTTCATTGCAAAAAAACAATCTTCAGCAACAGAACCATCAAGACCATTGTCATAAGACACTTGTCGTTCAGCAGACATCTGAAAAAAAAATAAATAATATAAAACAAATTATTAAAATATTTATTGACTCTTGAGACTTGAATAAATAAAATAAATTTTTTTGCTTTTTTTGATTATAAAATAAATCTCAAGTACTACTGTACATAATGTCTGATAAATTGAGCAAATAAAATTGACAACAAATGATTATAATGTCAATATGATTATCTAATCAACTTGAATAAACATAAATTGATAAAAAATAAATTAAATATTACCTGTGTTACAACAAATGATCCTTTCCAACTGAATAATGGTTTATGAAACATTGTAAATTGTAATCTTAATTTACCCATATCATCAGCAACTCTAAAACTATCAGCAAGTGTTGTTATCCAATTAACAACACCTTCATTTGCATATGTTATTAAACCTTGTCCAAATTGATGTTTACCATCAAGTGTAAAATTAAGTATACCACGTATTGAATTTTCAGTTAATAATGTTTCTTCATCAAGATGTACAATCCAATCATTATCAGCAAGTTCATTGACATTATTTTCAAGACAATATTGTAATGCACGTGCTTTAAATAATGCACCAGTACTTGTTTTATATGATGTTGGTACAACAACTTCTCTTAATCTTCTTTGTGATGTTAGTCCAATTGGTTTATCACTAACAACTTCAATTTGAAAATTTTCAAGACCAGCTTCAAGACATTTATTCATATTTCTCAATACATTATCTTTAACAAGTTCTGGATAATCACCACGTGTTACAACACGTATACAAATAAATGGTGCTAATAGTGGTGAACCTTTTAATGATACTTTATCAGGAAATGCATTAAACAATACTAATCCAAAAAAATTAAATAATACTTGTGGTATTGATAAAAATGTTAATGCACGTAAAAGATATAATAATGTTGTACCAATTATTCCATAATCAGCCAATGGATTTATTTCAGCTTTTGGAGCATCTGAGAATGACAATGCACCAGATACATATTCAAATATCACAATCACCAGTGCCAACAGGCAACAGTGTAATATGTGTTTCGTTATGCTGTTTAGCATGTTTTTTCTATATTCTGTAAAATAAATATATTTTATATTAAAAACAACACCATATGATGGTTATGTTATTAGGTTGATGATAACAAGTGGGCGTAACTTAATGTTTACTTGTACAAAATTATATTCAACAATAAATACAAACTTTTAATCATGTGACAAACTTAATGACTCATTGATTTTACAAAAATTTAACATGACAGTTTTCATTGGTAATTTGTTTATTTAGTAAATAAATAAATAAACATTTTTTAAACTTGTTTATTTACCATGAAATAATTTAAACAAGGTGCAAAAAAACGTATCGAATTTAATCATTTTAACAAGGTCATAACACAACCTGCATCGTGACTTAAATAGTTACGTAAATAAAAATAGAAAAAAAAAAACATACAACTTGTATGGAAGCTTATCAAAAGTTTTTTTTTTTTTTTTGCATTATTTTTGTTTGAATGATTTGTTGGTGAATTTTGTTTGACAAGAGTATGTATGTGTGGTGAAACTATAATTATTAAAATACATAAAGTTTTTTGTAATTGCTTTTAAAAACAACAACTAGATATAATTGTTGATTAATTATTAATTGTAGTTTGTTGTTTTTTTTTTTTTTTTACTATTTAGCTGGGTCAAGAGCATCGTGGGCGAGTTTATTGAATTAATAAATAATATTTTATTTACCTTAATTTGTGACACAGGTTTATTGTCACCCGTGTGGATTAATAATTACGTCCTTCTTCCTGCTCCACCTTGAATAGTCGAATTGACAAATAACCAAATAATCAAACAGTTTGGATTTTGATTTATGCCCTTTTTTTTTTTGGGTGGAGGCACACACAAACACGACGCCTTGGGAAGAAGGGAAGAGAGAAAAACACGCGGAGTTGACACAAAAAAAAAAAAAAAAAAAATTAAACAAGGGGGCCAAGGGAAGTTGATGATGAAACACTAATGACTGGCGCTGATGGTCAAAGTCCAAAATGTTATTTATTTAAATTAGAATACTTTCTTTAAAAAAATAAGAGAGATAAGAGAAAAAACATTTAAAAAATTAATCATCAATGATTCATCATACACAAAAGGCTTCTCTCAAAAAAATATTTACATCTCCAATAAATTTTCTACATAAAAAACAAATTTACAAAAAAATTCCAGGAAATAAAAATAGTTTTTGTCATGATTACTTTTAACATAGGTCATTATTATTATTATTATATTTAATTACAAGAGGAAAGTATTTACATTAGTTTGAATATTTATGAATTAAATTATTAATTTTTTTTTGTCTAATTAATCATGCTGCATGTGATTTGTGGTAAGCAGGGTGATATCTCGAAAAGGCCAAACTTTGCAAATAGCTCTGGACCTAACAAGACCTTCTGGAATTGGACCATATAATCTAGAATCAGCTGAGTTACTATTGTTATCGCCCTCAAGCCAGATATGTCCTTTTGGTACCTGGATAAATAATTTAATTTAATTATAATAATTAAACATGAAAATCAATAAGCAAATGATCATTCGAATGATTTAATTTACCACATATGTTGTAAATCCATGGCGTACTTTTTCACCCTCAGTTGCTGTTATTCTTTTGCAAATATGTTGACGAGGATTTGATGGAGATTTTGCTATGATAATATCATTTTTTTTTAGTCTATGTAGTCTTGGTGAAATGTGCTCTGTAAAGAGTATGTCATTGCTGATAATTGTTGGCTCCATTGAAGGACCAGTACACTGAAAATTAATATCATGAAAATTAAAAATAAATTATTAATCGAAGTTAAATTTTTATATTATTTTTTTCGGAGTAATTTAATTATTTAAATAATTTTAATATACAGTTAGATGGCAGTACATGTAGCTTCCAGTTTTTTTTTATAATTTAATTTTATTTTGACAGATTAACATTGATCTAACCTCAAAACGATATGCATCTATATTTGTATGATTAAATTATAATTAAAATAAATGACAGGTATAAATTAACTTACAACAATAAAATCACCACCATACTCTAGAACACAATGTGTCACACAAACATATTTAATTGCAGTTCCAATTCCACTAAGAAAGCCTAAAACAGCTCGTTGAAACATCCTCTAAAATCAACAACTATTTGCTAATTATTAAATTATTTTAAATAATTATTAGCATCAAATTGTATGGCCTGACTAAAGATAATAATAAACTCTTTTTTTCGTCACAAATTGCAAATGTATATATAAATTTCGTCATTTGTTTTTTTTTTGTAAATGTAAATAACAAATGACAAGGTCAAGAACACTAAAGACTTCATAAGATTGGCAAATAAATTTCGAATATTTCGCGGTAAATAAAAAAAGCTCAAGATGGCGTATTATTTTGTACAAAGTTTGTTTATATTTCAACAGAGGAGCTATCAAATTTATATTACCGATAAAAAAAAAATAAATATAAATAAAAGTGGTGGTGGATGCATGCATATATAAAAAAAGAAAAGAAATATTTTTTCTCTCTGCCAGACAGCCACAGCAAGATACTTTTATGTTATTATATTTATAATTCATATTTTATTCTCTCGAGTCATCCGATAATTCAGTACCGAATAAAAAATAATTTCAACAAAAAAACGCGGTCAAGTTTTTTTTTTTTTTGATTAAAAAGACAAACGGTTTTATTATTAAAACAAATATATTCAAAATTAAAGTCATTTACTTGTCATCATCACCATCATCATCGTTAATCATCATCAACATCATTGTGCGGCTAATAAATTAATAAACTCATTTGCAAAATGTTTTGATTAATTCAATTGTGTATTTTATTTATTTATTTTTATTTGTTTATTTATAAAAAACAAAGAAAAATATTTATTTAAAGCTTGTCAACCAACGTGTTATTGAACAGGTGAGTTTTATGATATTAAAATAATAATATTTATTCATTTTATTAAACAATAAAAATATACTCAAATATAAAATCTAATAATAATCATGATGGTCATGATGGTAGTCCACCTAGAGGCCCACCTATATTAGCAATCAAAAGACTGGAATTTTTTAAAATCCTTTTTTTTTTATTCTTTTTCTTTTTTTTCGGTCGTCAAGGTTACAATTTTTTTTTATTTTTCATTCTCATCATAAGATATTCATTTTAGCTTCTTAATATTTTGCCTCATGTTATAAATTTATTGCTGGACTTTGATTTAATAATTTACTCTAAAAATAAATTATTCTATTGTTAATCAATTTATCAATTATCATGAATTTTGGCTTCTCTATTAAAGCCTAGTGAGTTTGGTTAGTTGGTCGATTAGCCCACCGAAAAGAATTATAAAAAATAATATTTTAATATTTAATAAATTATAAGATAATGAAAAATAATTCATCAATAGTATTCTGACTGATAAGCAACACTCGCTAGATCCAGCTAATCTTTTTTTTTTATTTAATTTTTTTTATTTTAACTTTGAGATAAATGTTACTCCGGCTTACTTGATATCAGTTGGTGTTCAGCACCAAAGCCCACATAAAATTATTTAAAAGGTTAAGGATCCATTTTATAATTTATATTATTATATTTTTATTTAGATATTAATTATTTTATCTGTTACAGAAAAATAAACATTCAAGATGGGACGTTACTCCGGCAAAAAATGTCGTTTAATAACGATGATTTGTATGTCCTCCACTGTTTTCTTTGTGGAAATAGTAGTTGGTTATATGTCAAATTCAATGTCACTTATTGCGGATAGTTTTCACATGTTATCAGATGTTGCTGCGCTTATTGTGGCACTTTTATCAGTAAAGGTAACAAGAAAAAAGATTATAAATTGTATTATATATGCTGCAAAAAAACGTATGAATTTATTATGATTATTGTTGTGTTTGTGTTTATTAATAGATGTCTCCAAAAAAATGGTCAAAAAATACATTTGGCTGGGCAAGAGCTGAAGTTCTAGGTGCCTTGGTCAATGCTGTTTTTCTTGTTGCCTTATGCTTCAGTATAACTGTTGAAGCAGTCAAAAGATTTATTGAAGTTGAAGAAATTCATGAAGCTGAAATGTTATTAGGCACAGGTTTTTTGGGTCTTGCTGTTAATGTCATTGGAGTATGTCTTTTTTGGGGTAAATATCAATACATTTATCAACAAATAAACATCTTGACTCAAAAATAGATAATAATTTTAAAACCAAAGACAATAAAATCACTGATACATTCTTGCTGTAATACCCTTAACCTCATTAATTGATCAACAAATCATTTTCATTAAAGATAATTTAAACAAAAAAAAAAGCAAGCAAATGAATCATCAAGAATTTATATATTAATTTGTTTTATTACAGAGCACGGAGGATTGGGTCATGGACACTCACATGGTATGTCACGAAGTCACAAAAGACTAAGCACACTTGTTTCTGATGAACTTAATGAAAATGATGAAACATATTCATCACCACAAAAAAAATCACATGGACATTCACACGATGCAAGTCAAATGAATATGCGAGGTGCACTTTTACATACAATATCTGATTTACTTGGATCTGTCATCGTTATTATTTCTGCAACTGTTATAAGCTATACTAATTGGCAATACAGATTTTATATTGATCCAGCACTAAGTTTGATTCTTGTTATTTTAATTCTTCAATCAGTTTGGCCATTACTCAGAGAATCAGCTCTTATTTTACTTCAAACTGTTCCAACACACATTCAGGTTTGTTTTCATTTTAATTTATCTATCAAACAATCTGCAAGGGTCTTGTATTAAATTTTTTTCATGTCATACACATTTTCGTGAGCTTGCCGGGTATATAAGTCTTAAGTTGTGATTCCATGACGTCATGACTTATTAAAAATTTTATTTTTACATCTTCAAAACGGTCAATTAAGGAAAAAAAAAACTAAAAATATCTTTGTTATATTGATCATTGCCCTTTTCAATAAGTCCATCTGCGACTTGATAGAAAAATAGCTATAAAATATGGAAAAAACGAGGTACAATTGTTAAGAAATATATGGCCATGTTTCTAGAATATTTCAGGGGGAGGTAGTAGGAGGAGTTCTAATGTTAATAGATAATAAATAATATCGATGCCAACTTTGAGAAAATAAAATTTTCATTTTTCAATCGGCCATGTAAAATACTTATTGAATATTTGATAAAATTGATAAAATTTTCTAACCACAAAACATTTATTGGAATTCATTGAGCCATTAATTTATCAAGTATTTTTTTTTTTTATAAATTAATAATAACGTGAAAACAGCAACAACGTCGCGTTATTATAATGTCGGCTAACTTTTTATTAAACATGTTGTGTGTATGAGTTAGCGCCTGTGTGGGCTGCGCACATATGATTTTAGCTGCGGTCATATATTTTTCAAAAAACAACATAAGACTAATAAGCATTGATTTAATTGTTTATTAATTTAAAGGTTGATGAAATACAACAAAGATTACTGGAAAATATCGATGGTGTTCTTGCCGTTCATGAATTTCATGTTTGGCAATTGGCTGGTGATCGAATCATAGCATCAGCACATATACGTTGTCGTAATTTATCTGAGTACATGAAAATTGCTGAACAAGTTAAAAACTTTTTCCACAATGAAGGCATACATTCAACAACAATTCAACCTGAATTTATCGAGGTAGAATAAATTAATCACTATTAATTTAATATCACATTAAAGCGTCAATTTAATTAATTTATTTTTTTTCTTTTTAATTACAGTATCATTCAAACAGCGAAATAAAAGAAACACCAACTGAAGATTGTGTACTTGATTGTCCAAAAACAGACAAATCATGTAATCAAGCAACTTGTTGTGGTCCATCAAAACAGGTGAAACTATATTTAAATATATATCATAATAATTATATAATCCAAGTACCTTATTCATCCTTTTTTTCATCACCAATATGCATAGTACTATTTGAAGAAACATATTAATTCCTCTCAATCACAATCACAATGTTTTGGTCATTGTTTAAGTGTCGTTAAATCAGAGTCAATCACAATTATAGGTAATTGACTATAACAAATCACATACCATTCAATTAAATCATCATTTCATCAATTAATTTTAATTTTATATTTACAAACAAAATAATAAAAATACATTTAAATTTATAATATAAAATTATTTTATTTTATAGGGCCGTGAAACTCCATCACCTGGTGAAACACCATTAATGTGCCGACAAAGAAATAGTCGTGCAAATACATCAGCAACTGGTGTTGATCCACAAGAAATGAATGAAATGGAACGTGGACATTTATTACCATCACCATTACCATTATCAACACATCATTCCGTCCAACTTGGTCAGCCAGCAACACCTCCACCAATTGGTTGGTTTGCAAATCCAGAAACAACAATAAATACACTTGATTAATTTACATAAATACCTTTTTTATCTTAAACGTAAATTTTTATTAATTGCGTTTATCAAAAAAAAATAAGCTTCTACCTCGAGTTGTCTATGAATCAAGTGGTAAAAAAAATTATGTAAGTTTTTTTTTAAGCATGTGCAAGTTGGTCTGATGATCTTTTTTTATTTTAATTAAACAGCTGCAATGGCAGTTAGGTAGATATTTAGAAAAAAGAAAAAAAAACTGTACAAAGAAATTTAATTTTCAGCGCTAAAAATTAGTAATAGTTTTTAATTTTTTTTTTCGAAATATTGAGATATATTTTTTCAGTATCGATCGACTGCCAAAGGCACTTAATACCAAACTGAGTAAAAATTAGATCGAAACTCATTGAAATAATTCGAATCATCGAATGATTTTTTTTTTTTTTTTGTTTTTTTTTTTAATCATCGAATTATAAATTTTGCTACTGATATTTTTTAGCGTTACACTTTGAGTGTCTGTGACATTATATGGTAGATTACTTAGCAATTTTATTTTTATTCTATTTTTTTTTTTTTTTAAATAACGTATAGTGAAGAAAATGAAAAAAGAAAAAAAATATATTGGAGTTATTTGCTTCATAAATTCGTAAGTTTAATATAGATTATAATAAAACGAATAAATTTTTAAATCATTTATGTAAGACTTGATAGAGTGAGAAAAGGCAATCACATGATATTTGCTTCCTTTAATTTAGCTACTAATTTTATTTAAAGCATCAAAAACAAATAATAATTTTTTAAAAATAATTAACCATCAAAGAATAATGTGGTTTTGTTTTCAGTATTTATTCATCTAGACTGAAGCTTGAAACAATTCAAGATAATTTTTTTTTTATTATTTTACTCTAAATTAACGAAAAGAAAGAAAAAAGAAACTTTTATGTTAAAAATATTAATTTTTTTTTTTTTTCAACAAGAATTATTTTACCGAAGAGCATCATAATCAGTGGCACACTAAGTAGCCTTAACAAACCACTAACAATTAATAAAAAAAATTTAAAAATTATAATATTATATAGAAAAAAAAATTGCCTATTTTGTAAATTTTTTCATGATAATCTCTAGTTAATTTGTATGATGAAAAAATGGGAGAGTGCAAATGTTGAAATAACGATGATAATTATCACACACAAATGTTACTAATAATATTTACTATTAAAAATTAATTAAAAAAAATTATGTGACACTGCCAACAGCAAGTGATTGAATGAAAAAAAAAATTTTTTTAAACAATTATTATAATTGAAATGATTTTAGATAAATTAGAAAAACAAAGCATCATCATTTACATTGCTGTTGCGTTAAACATAAATAATTTATAATAAATATTCCATATGCTTTTTCATTTTATTATTTTCAGTAAAAAAAAATCAACATTTAAAATTCTAGATAGAAAAAGTGTACATAAAGAATGAGCGATAAATGAAAAAAAAAATTAAATGAATATTTATAAGCCAATGTTATGAACAACATGAAAAAAAAATTAATAAATAAATACAAATTTTATCCTTTCAGTTTTGAGTATAATGAGATTTATAATTTTTTTTTTGTACGATGTGATTTTTGTTGATTAAAACAGTATGTTTGTTTACATGCCCATTTGTTGAGTGATCCACGGTAAAAAGTTGAAGACGTTCACGTATACACCTGTTGAAAAAATTGAAATAAATAAATAAATAATTCATTGCTAAAATAATACAGAATTAATAATGATAATTTTTTTTAAATTAAATAATATTCACCTGGTACACCACCGGAAGCACATCCAATTCCCCACGCGACCAGGCCAACAACCTGCCATGCTCCGTTGCCACCTTGGCAAACAAGAGGTGCTCCTCCATCGCCCTAATTTTTAATAAATTAATTATCATTGTTAAATAATAAAACACTTTCACAAATTACATTTATTATTTAATTTTATTACCGTGCATGCATCTTTTCCAACTTCACCACCAGCACATATAAAACTATTTCTATCTAAATTAAAAAATTGTCCAAGTCGTGTTGATCGAAGACGAGTTTCACAGCTTGCTTGATCGACAATTGGTACATCAACTTCTTTTAAAATTGCCTGATAATTACCATTGAATGCATTTTTACCCCATCCAGTTACCCAGCATCTTTAATTAATAAATCGTAATATTATTTATTGAATAATTTTCGACTAGTTTATTAGCAAATTACCTTGTTCCAGTTGCCGGTGATGATGTTGGAAAACATGCTGTATTAATATTTGGACTTGTTGATATCGGAACTGATGAAGTTAGTCGAATAATTGCAACATCATTTTGAAGATTTTGAGAATTAAAATTTGGATGAATTACAATGCTCGCTGGACGATAATCACGGTATGGATTTGGTTCAGTTGTTGCTGTTCCATCCCATTCACCCATTCGTAAAATTATATTCCCACTTCTTCTCAATTATTATTAACAAATGAAAATAATTTATTTTATGCATGGTTATTTAATTTATCTTAATAATGTTGTTGTCTTTTTTTTTTTGTAACTTACGTGTAAGTGTAGACTTTGTGTGCTGCTGTGAGAACATAGTCTGGACTCAGTAATACTCCAGATCCTAAATAAACATCATTCAAATCGAGAATAGCAACTTGCCAAGGATAAGATCCAAATTGTGCAACTCCAGTTGGTTGAACTGGTGCATTTGTTATTTTTCTAATGCCACATCCAGATTGAATATTTCCTGAAACTCCGCAACACCAAACTTGACCAGATGAACAACTTTGTTGACCCTTCATAGTAAAAAAACAAAAAAATATTTAAAAATGTTGAGGAAATGAATTATTTTTGATATATTTAATTGAAAATTAATAAATACTTGATTGACAATTCTGATGTCGATACCAGTTGGTCCAAAATTACATGTACCCACAGCAACACATCGACAATTACCTTGAGCTGGTGGATTTGGTTTAGGTGCTGTTGCTAAATGAAAAAAATTTGGATAATGTTTTATGTGTTGTATTATTTTATCAAATAGAAAATAATTTTTTTTTAAATTTCTACTTGTTGGTCCAGTAAAAACAATTCCAGATGATGACTGTGCCAATATTCCACCAACAAACATCAACAATGATACAATACTAAACCACATCATGATGACCAAAAAATAAATAACAAAATTATAATATTTAACTCGTCGTGATGTTGAATTGTTGAAATGTAAAACAACTTTGACGATAAAATATACTCAACACTCGATATTTATAACAAAATTTAATTACCAGTCATCAAATCGTTCAAAAAAAAATTATTGTCACGTTTATTTTTGTCAATTGATGACAATAAAGTGTGAAATAAAAAAAAAGCGTAATAAAATTATTATTTAAAAAGAATAACAAAACTTATTAACTCGAACATCCAGCCGCGAAATGAATAATGACAAGCAACGATGGCCTTCTAGACTTGGAGTTTCCCCAGTTGAACAAAACATGGAACCCTGAGTTTGTCATAACGATCACAAAATCATAAAAAACCGTGTCACATCATGAAAAACGTCAAATAAATTACTTCCGATTATGATTTCTGATAATACATACATTTTTTAATTTTAATGTTTCTTGTTTTTTTTTTTTTTATCATTCATTGGGTATATTTTTAATTATTTTAACATTCATAAAATAAATTTATCAATACAATTTTAAAAACTAATTAAAAATAAAAATAAGTTATCTTTGATTAATTTGATAAGATGATCCGCAGTGAGTTAGATAACAAAATATACTCATGTTTATAAAATTGATAAGATCAACACAATTAAAATTGTTCATTTATATTTTTCAACAACAAAATAATTGTACAAATTAGTTCTTGAATTATTGTTGTTTTTGATATTTCAAATATAAAAATAATGAAGAAAATTATTGTGTTGATGGTGATAATGAGTTTGAAATTATTTGTTTCTGGTGTGTTTGACATCATTATTTGTTAGTTAATTAATAATAATTTATTTATATTTTTATAACAGGATTGTTGACATGTTACTATTGTCAATCTGAATCAGAATCTAGTACTTGTTTAATTGCTGATAGTCACAATACAACAGGATGTACTAAAAAATACTGTACAATTTATCGTCAAGAACTGATTGATCCACCTGGAAAATTAATAAGTTTTTCAAGATCATGTCAAGATAATCCACTTTATTTAAATGCAATTATTTATTCATTTGATGAAGGATATAAAAAATATTATCGTTCATGTAGAAAAAATTTTTGTAACAAAGGAAATGGATTAGAAAAAATAACAGACAATATTATTGCTTCATCATCAAATAGTACAATTACCATTGTTCCTGGTATTGGAAATTGTGGACAACAATTATCACAAACAATCAATATCCTCATTTTTATTTTTATTCTATCCTTGACCAAAATTATTTACTGAAAATCATAAAAGTGGAAAAATATTATAACAATTATTTATTTTATATTAAATCATTATATATAATTATTAAAAAATAAAAATATTATTATTAAACTCTATAAAATGTAAATTTAAATGTAGCAAACACTTTGTGTTATTATTTTTTTTTATGAAATATAAAAACAGCTGATTTTTGATAACAAATAATAATTGTCGATTCTTAGAAACGCATCGTTAGGCATGACGACAATCTTGTTTTACCTGTATGCGTTTGACATTTATTAAATTACTGCAAAACTGCGTGTTAAATTTATCAATAAGAAAAAATAATTTAATATTGATTATTTAACAATTAATTAAGTTATAAATATGGAGTATTCCACCAAATTGGAACAACACGAAGCATGGAAAAAAAGAGTAAATAACATTCACTTTTTAAATATTATTATTTATCAAAAATTTTACGTCACAAGTATCATGACATATACCACCTGTACTTGTTATTGTGGAATAATATAATTTTAAAAAAATGTTAATATTGTTTTAAATTATTATTTTAAAAAAAATTAATTTACATGTTATTTTGTTGCAGGCATATTTAGGGCCTCTTCCATTGAGTTTTCTACGACTTGATGGAGGCTTGACACATCAACAACAACAACTTGATGTTGATCAACAAGCAGCACTTGCATTACAACAAATGCATGCTGCACCACAAACTGTTGATCCAAGAATGGGTCGTCTAAATATCACCATAGTACAGGTAAAATTATTAAAAAGTTTTTTTTCTATCAAACATGTTACAGTGTCATGCAATATTATAAATAATTTTCAGGCAAAATTAATGAAAAATTATGGAATGACAAGAATGGATCCATATGTACGTATAAGAATTGGTCATGCAACATATGAAACTCAAACAGCAACAAATGGTGGTAAAAATCCTCATTGGAATAAAGTTATACAGTGTTGGATACCACTTGGAGTTGATCAAATATACGTTGAAATATATGACGAATGTTCAATAACAATAGACAGTTTAATTGCCTGGGGACATATTAAAATACCACCTCAAGTTATAAAACATGGTGCAACCCATGAAGACTGGTATCAACTGAGTGGTAAACAGGGTGATAATGCAGAGGGTGCTATTAATATGGTACTGAGTTATACAACAGAATGTCGACCATACATGCCAACAGCTGCACCTGTATTAATGGTACCATCATCAACATCTTCAAATGTTGTATTTGGTATGCCTGGTATTTCAAGACTTGGTAATGTTTATACTGCTCCACAATTACCTCCAGCTCAACCAATTGCCATTCCAAGTTCTTTGCCACATGCTGAAGCTGAACTTCAACAGGTAAATTTCCTGTTAATTATTCTTATCAGTTGCAATATCAAATATTTAATTTAGATTATTAAATTTTATCTATTATTTTTTAATTCAAGATTGCAGAAATGTTTCCAAACATTGATAAAGAAGTCATTAAATCAGTATACGATGCAAATGGTGGAAAAAAAGATTCAACAATAAATTCACTTTTATTAATGGTTGAATAAATTAATAATCAATCTGGGCCATAATTTTTTTTTCAATAAAAAAATTAATATTTGTATTTTATGGTAAATCAAAAGAGAACTAAATACTTTTAATTATATTGTATTTAAACCTTTAATATACGTATTATTGTAAAAAAAAAAAAAACATTAAAATATTTTCATGAAAAGATTTTTAATTTTTAAAAATCCATAAATATAGATAAATATATAACATTGTTGATAATTTTATTTAAAACATTAATTGACATTAAAACAAGAAAAAAAAAATTGTAAAATTACGAAATTGTGAAGATGTAAATTTGTAATTTTTTTTTAATTTTCAACCATATTATTCTACCCTTATTTAAACCGTAAATTGATAATGTAAAAATTTATTATAAATTTAAGTGTTTGTCCTTTTTGAATAATTTGTTTTTTTTTTTTTAAATGGAATGATATTTAATTAAAATCATTTGTGTTTTTGATGTGATTATTAAGACGACCACATGTAGAAATATGTTTCTTGCCAGTGTGGTAAATATTTAGCAATTGGCTGAGCAATATATTTTGCTAATGGTATTCTATTTGAAATACCATCAAGAAGATAATTAATTCTATTTTTGCTACAGCTATCATAAAATGGTGATCGTACTAAATACAAAAGTAAATTAATTCTTCGTTTGATTAACTCGGCATTTTCTTCTTTAGTTAATTTAGTATAATTTTTTTCTTTTGTTAAAATATGGATACTTGCTAAATCAATAGCTAATGCTGTTGTCCATGGTATCCAATTATTTTTACCTTTTACAATAAATGCTGTTAAATGAATCAATGGCTTCATGATATACAGAGTCTGCATGAAAATAAAAAAGACAAAATATTAATTTTGTTATTTAAAATAAATATTTGTTTGATCAAGTGTATTTACCTCTGCAATTATTAGACTTTGTCTAACTTCAGTTGTATCTGGTTGAGATTCATCATCTTCAGTTTTACCAAGTGGTGTCCAAAAACGTGAATTACTTGGTCCAGAATAATTGACACTTCTAACAACAGTTCCAGTACGTTTTAGACTAAAACCTTCTTTCGGTAAATCTTGGCTTTTCGATTCTTGTCGTAATTTTTCACGATTCAATGGTGCAATTGGAGGATTTTTAATTAATCTTTCTTTATTACGATGAACAAGAATTAATCTCAGCAATGCTCTAAATAATAAATAAAAAATTAAATAACCAAAGTTAACTACAATAAATAAGTTAAACTTACTTTAATGATTGTACAATAAATATAACAACCCATTTTCCAACATCTCCCCATAATTTTTGTGCTGAAACTTCAATAAGTGCTTCAGTATATTCAATAACAGTTAGCCAAATTTTTATTTGTGATTGAAACTGTGGCAATTTAAGATGTGAATATTTTGTACTGTAAATAAGACGATCATTCATCAAAATAAGTAAATTTGGCATTGAATAAATCAACTCAGATGCTAATGATGAATTTGTAAATTTTCCTAAAATAATAAACATTAAATTATTAAAAATATTTTTCAATTATTATAAATACACTATATCTATTTTTTTTTTTTTTTTTATTACCAGCAGTAAAATATGACAGACACCTGACAGCACCCTCGATATCAGCAATGACCTGGGGTTTTGATGTCACCCATTCTTTATAAGTATTTAGATAAGGTTTAACACAAGAATTTACTGATTGTATAACCATTTTAGAAATTTTTAATATTTAATATTGTTAACAGCAAATTAATGCATTCATAAAAATTTTTTTAATATTTAAAATGTAAACACTTTACTTATGTTGACATTGACATATTGTTTATTGACAAAAAATTTCTTTTATGTAAATGTTCAATGCGCATCTATATGCGCAACAACACACACACTGTACATATTTTTTTTTTTGTTATTGAGAGAAGTTAGACTGGGTCAGGTTGGGTTAGGCATTGAAAGCATGTTCAAAGGTGGATGAAATCCAGCAACGTGGTAGTTCTTTTCGGCCTGATCTTGCTAGGGTTTAGTCCTTGACGTGCAAAGAAAAAAAAAAGTGTGCAAACAATTTTTCAATTAAATTTCATCAGCCGTTAATTAAATAAAACAAAAAATATGGAGACTGTTGCAGCTGATCCTCAGTGGGTTGAAACATTTATGTCAATTTCAAAAGAAGAAGTAAGTACTGAATTATAATATTTTTCATTGTGAGTTTTTAATTGGTGTAAACATTATGGTTGTTGACTAAATTAAATAATTATTTTATTTCGTTTTATAGATCGATTCTCCAGCCAAAATATCTAAATATTTTAATTCAGATGCAGCAATCACAAAAGTACATGAAGCTATCAATGGTAATCAAAATAATCATCATAATATTACTGATGAATTCATACTGCAACAAAGAATTAAACATGATAAAAAAATTTCAAAGCAGCGTGAAATGCGTATGGCACGTTTGGATACACATCTCGTTGTGTATCCAAAACTTGAAACAAGTAAGTAATAAAAACAAATTAACAGTATAATTTTAAAACAAAAAAATTGTATAATTAAATATTTATAATTTTAATTTTTTCAGTTTGTGGAGATTGGAGAAATGATTTCATTGATTCAGGTTTTACAACATATACGTTTCGTGATTATACAAATAAATGTCATAAAAATGATCCAGATGATTTAAAATATATGATTAATCTTTGTGGATGTAATTTGACAAAGCTAAATATATATGGATATGCTTATTCTGATATAATGCCATTGATTAAGAATAATTGTACAAATCTCGAGCAACTTACGTTGATATTTAAAGAAATAGAAAGTAAAGATTTTGAAGATGTTTTTTCTAACATGTCTCATCTTAAAAGATTAACAATTTACTGGAAATGTGAAGATCCAACTTTACCAATGGCTTTGGTCGAATCAATTGAACAAGTTTGTGAAACTTTGACAACGTTTGTAATTTCATGTGAATCTAAACAAGTTTATCCTTTTGGATTACCAGATTCATCGATTGAGGTACGTAAATATAAATTTAACAACTATTAAAATAAAAAAAAAAATTATACTGTATTCTTTGTTGATAAATAATAAATAATAATAAATTATTTATCTTTCAGATATTTTCTCAAGCAAACGAAGCTTTAATGACTACAGTTGGGAATATGAAAAATCTCAAGCATTTAAAAATTCGTTGGGCTTATGGTGTTACAGATGAATTCTTGATAAATCTTGTTGATAATGCTAAGAACTTGAAACATCTATGTATAAGTGGTTCACGTATAACAGATGAGGGTATAATTGCACTTAATAAATTAAATAAATTAGAATCATTTAGTCTTGATGCAACACAATCAAGAAAAGAAAATAAGTTGATCACTGATGAGTCAATTAAAGGTTTATTAAGCAAAACAATAGTAAACTTTGACATATCGAAATGCATTCAAGTCACTAACGACTCAGTGATTGAACTTGTTAAGCATTTACCAAATATATTAACTTTGGATGTCAGGTATACACAAGTAGACTTGTCAGGTATCTTGGAAATAGCTACATGTGTAAAAAATCGTAAACACATGTTAACGATATATACTTCTTTTGAAATTAATGGTGATATTGTCCAAATATTACGTAGATCAAACGTTGTATGTAAATATGTAATAGTTACGGATTACTTGGATGAAGATTAATCTACTAATTATCATTATTATTGAGTGTATTTTTTCATGGACATGTATAGTTTAATTTTATTTAAAAAAAATATTGTTAAAACATATTAAATTTTTTCATACCAATTTAGATAACCTTGGAACTTATAGTTCAATTAATTTAATATTTATTCTAACCATAAGTTGAATTGTAATGATTTAATAAAAATAAAAAATAATATTCTCATTTGAATATACATTAAATTATTTATTATTATTATCCAGTTTTTATTTCTTGCCTTTTGTTATTTATACTAAATAAACTGATCAGGTATTCTTTCATTTACTTGATCAAAACAAACTCCAGACATTCAAGTGCTAGTCATTTAATATTTAAACAATTTTTATTTTTAATTTTAGTTATTGTTTTTAAGTTTTGAATTTTAATATTTTTTCCCGCTTAAATAATAGTCGACCATCTTTTTGCGTAACATTAGTCGACCTTAAAATTTATTATTATTATTATTTTTAATGATTATATGAAGGTGAATTCCCACGATGAAATCAAAAATTTTTTTTACGTATTCTTCTTCATTTGACAAAATAAAACGAAAATAAATAAATTATGTTTATTGATTTTTTTTTCTATTTTTATTTTTCCATGTCAATGTCATGATGAAAATTTTATTTATCATATAGATGTTAATTAATTTCCTTAATATGATTATTGTAAAAAGAGACGTGTGAAGATTATATTCGAAAAAGAAAAATTATTAAACGAATAAAATGTAATTCGAATACTCTTTGCCTCCCACTTTTCTTTTTTTTTTTTATCATCTATATATAACGGAAAATTGCTCGATAACCCCCACTCTATGCTGATTTGTTTTTTTTTTGCGCTTTTTGTTATACTTTTGCGGAGAGACGATAGAAACAAACTGCCTGAATGACAGTAACGCCAGACGACGTACTTCTCTTCGAAGTGTAACACCACGTCTTTTTAGTTATTTTTTTTTGTTTTGATATTGTTATTGTTTGACATTCGACAAAGCTCTTTGTTAGTTTAACAATAAAATTATAATATAAACAATTTGTTTTATTAATTTTATTTAAAAACAAAAATTAAAAGCAGAATGTCTTCACTTGGACAAGTTGTAAGTTTTCGAAATTAATATTTCTTTTTATTTCTATCCTAAAAATATTTATAATTATAATTTAGATGTTTTTTTAAATTATTCCTTTTGTTTAAAACAAAGTAAATATATATTTATATTTTAAAAAAATTTAATTTACAATGGAAATTTATTTTTAAGAAATTTTTTTTTTTATTATTTTAAATTACTATTTCTATATAAATTTAATTTTTTTTTTCTCTGATAAAATTATCAAGAGAATTATGTGATAAGAATTTCGAAATTGTAGTTATCAATATTTTTTAAAAGTAATTATTATTAATGAAAAATTACAAATTATTTAATTTATTTTTCAGTTGAAAAGTATTGGACCAAAATTAGTGCCATTTTTTAAAACATCATGTATTTATTTTGTTTTGATGGCTGAGCAGCCATCATTATTAACAGCCTGTATTAAATGTTTGCCAATAATCAGTCTTATCATGTTTGTATTTTTACATGGTATGAGTCTTTCCAAAGAGTAAGTAAATCAACTCAAAACAATAAATATAAAGCTATCAATAAATTCATAACAAATTCATTTTTAAATAAATATTGTTTTTTTTTTTTTATTTAGGCATACATTTTCACGAAGGATTGTTGCTGGTCTTGTATTTAGTTGTTTTGGTGATGCTTTAATAATCTGGCCAAACCTGTTCCTTGGAGGTATGGCAATGTTTGCCATTGCTCAAATAATGTATATCAGTGCATTTGGATTTAAACCATTAAATCCAAAAATAGGAGCAATTATATTTGCTCTTGCGACAATAGGTATTATTTATAATAATTAATTAAATTTTTTATTAGATATTACTATCTATTTTCTAAATATTTATATTTCTTTTAGTTACTTACATTTTGATGCCAGGACTCAATGGAGTACTTGCAATTGGTGTGCCAATTTATATATCCTTGCTTGGAGGAATGACATGGAGGGCTATTTCTCAAGTGCAACTATCAAAAGTAAATTAACTTAATAAAAATATACTTAAAATGTATTTTAAAAATATATAACAATCTAATTTAAATTATTATTTTTATCATCTCCAGGAGAATGGAATGAAATGGACAAAACTTTGCAGTTGCATTGGTGGAATATTATTTCTAATATCAGATACAATACTTGGTTTTCATCATTTCTATCATCCAATTCCTTACTCAGCGGTAATTAATAATAAATATATTATTTATACAATTTAATAAATCATACTAATATTATTTATTTTAATTTTTAAGGTGTCAATAATGCTGACCTACTATGCAGCACAATTGGGAATTGCTCTAAGTACTGTCAACTCAAAAAATAACAATATAAATAAACAAGTTAATGTTAAATAATTAAATAATTTTTTAAAATAATAATTTAAATTTTATCTTATTAGAAAAATTTATAATAATATTTATTTTTAATTTGATTCATCTAGCGTCATTTACCATTAGCACTGCCATAATTTTTAGAAACGAAAAAATAATAATCAGTATTTAATGTTTTTACATTGACGTTAGATTAGAGTCATGAATGAGACTGACAAAAAGGTACTTTGATAAATATGGAAAAAAACAAATGATATAAAATAAATATCTTTGTATGATATTTATTAATTAAATGGGAAAAATATGTTCAAATTAATTAATTCAACGTGGAATTAAATTTTATGTATATTAAAATAATTTCGAATTATTGTATATAATAATGATATGCTGATTGAGTTGAGTGAATAACCCCCGGTACTTGAGGAAATAAATTATCTTTGTCGGTTTATCATGAGCAGTAAATTGTTTAAAAAAAAAAAACGAATCATCTAGTTATAAATATAGCAAGACTAAAATGACCTTGAGGAATTTAAATAAAAGAAAATTTTAAATTTCGTTAATTTGTAGAAATTTTTATAAATTAAAATGAATTAGTCATGAATAAAGTTGAATAATACTGTTTGATATATAAAAAACAATTAAATAAATTGTTGACAATTAAAATTTCTTGAATATAAATTTTGCAAAACACAATTGAGATTAAAAAAAAAAAGTTGTTGATTTAATGGTTCATCGATCTCCGATAAATTTCAATTCAGTTGTTAAAATATTATTAGTATATTTTTTTCGTTCAATTTGTTCGTGACATTCTTCTTGCAGTTTAATCATTTTATTAATCAACAATTTAATGGTAAATTTGCATGTTAAACAAATAAAAAAAATATGGTAAACTTGATGTGACCTTGGGATCTATTTTATCCAGATGAAAAGCTATTATTTGTGATAAACTGCAGAGGGGTAGCGTGACTATAAAATCATAGACAATTTTAAAGGCCTCACCTTGAATTGATAATAGGCATTGTTTTTTTTCCTGATAGTAATTTTTCAGTATGTATATAATTTTAATTGAAAGACAAAAAAAAACTGGGATTTATTATTTCAAGCAGATGAATTTAAATTTACGAAATTGAATAATTTATTTAGAAAAATTGTCATTGCATGTTTTTTAAATTAAATGATTAGATTAAAGAAAAAATTAATTAAATTGTAAATTGATATTTACAAGTTTAGTAAAAAAGAAAAATAGCTTGTAATTTAAATATCTGTGTTAAAAAAAATTACTAGAGTTGTTATAAATTAAGTGTATGGAAATTTGTTAATAAAAAAAAATGTTTTTTTCTGTTAAATAAATATATTATTCATGTAATTTATAAACTAGTTATAAAAAAAATATAAATATTACAAGGAATAATAATAATACTGTATTTAGATAAGAAAAAAAAAAAAAGATTTACCTTACAAAAAAAAAATTGCCGCATAATTTTGTGTATGAAGTTAATGTAAAAAAACAATTATTTACAATAATTATTTACAATAAATCAACACACTATGCTTTTTTGATTTTCTTTGCTGGTTGTTTAGAATTTGTTTTTGTACGTTTTGTTGATGTGCTTGAACAGCTTGGAGTATCTTCAATAGCTTCAATATCTTTATCTTTTGTACCAGCAAAATCATATTTTTCAGCAAGATGTTCACGTATTAATAATCCTCTAATGAGCTTTCTCCAATTACCCCATATTCTTTTTTCTCTTTTTTCATTGGCTCTTTTTTCAGCTTCAATTTGTTCTTCATCCCAGGCCTGTCTCAATGTCTCTTCAAATTCTTCACAAACAACAAAACCCTCAAATGCTGGTAATGCACCACGACAACCAAAATTAAAACCAACAACTGCTGGTGAACAATCAATACCAAGTTTTCTAGCAACTTTATTTAATCCTGGAACTGTAACAAAAACAAAAAACAAAATCCATTAGCTTTTAATTTATTCCTACACAATTTATATTATTATTTTTTCTCTTTTTATTGTGTCAATTGATTTTCTACAACTATCATGAATAATTAATAAATAATGGCTCATGTCTATAATTAGAGAAAATCAATTAAAAAAAAAAAATAAAAACAACAAAAACTTACGATCAATATGAACAGTTCCTTTTGGTAACATACTTTGTTGAAATAAATCAACATTACCATACTCATTACGTGGTACTTTACCATCTTTGGCCTCTGGTGGAACATATGGTGATGTTTGCCATTGCCCAAATAATTCCAGTGGCAAATCTGATACACGTTGTCCAGTCATTTTATCATATTTTGGCATTGCTTTAACAATTTTATATGGTTCTTGTTTTGGTTTAACAACACGTGCTTGTTTTGTCCAAGTTTCACGTGAACGTAATGTATGTACACAATGACGTGAATAAATAGCATCACCAGTTTTTAAATAACCAAGTGGTACACAATCTGGTGGATATAGTGCTTCAAATTTTAATAAATGTTTTTGAATAACATAAAGAGGATGACCTTTACATTCACTCAGTGTTGTTGGTAATGGTTGTTCTAATTCTTTTTGTAATAACATTTCATCTTCAGCAATTGATATTGTATCACGACGTTCCCAATATGGTGACAGACTTTCTGACCACCAGGTATCATCAATACGTTTTTTTCTTGTTGATGTCAACCAGTGGGGAGCATAACGTCTTGTTAAATCTTTTATATAACCCAATGAATTAAAGCCAATTATATACAAAACTGGTACTGGTATTTTTTTCTGTTAAAAATAAATAAGAATTAAATATTTTAAAAGGTTTCCATTTGTGTATTATAGATTTTTTGTTTTACTTACATAAATTTCAGAAACACAATGGATTTTTCCATCTGGCACACTGACACTTATCCAATTTTCTTCAGACTCAACGTAAACTTCAACCCACATGTAACGTGAATCTCTGACATCAAATTTTTCCATAAAACCTTGACTGTCTTCTTCATCATCACTTGAAAATATTCTTCTATCAACACTTGATCTTCTTGAATTTTTTTTAATACTTTCAATTATTTTATTTGGCTTTTTTATTGTGGGTTTTATTTCTTTTACATCTTCATCAGATGATGAATCACCAGAATCACTCATAATACTTATGCTATTATTTAAATTTGTATTTTTTTTTTCTGCTATTTTTTCAACATCAGGTTCTTTATTTTTATCATCATCATTTGTTTTTTTATTTGTATTTTTTTTAGATGTTTTTGTAGCTTTTGGAAGTTGAATTGCTTTTGATCTTAGCTGTCGTACTTTTGGTGGACTTTTAATATCATCATCATCATCATCATCATCATCAGATTCATCTTTTTTAGTTGGTATTTTTTTAACAATTTTATCAATGTCTTTGATTGATTTTTTATTTTTATTATCAACTGGTCGACTGAATCTAGAACGAAGTAATTCAACAGCTTTTTGTTTAGCTTCTTCCTTAGCTGAACGATCACGTTGTTGGCTATTTTCAGGTACAATTTTACCATTTGATTTTTTAGAATTATCATTTTTTAAATCCTTGCTTTTTTTTGTATGTAATTTTTTTTTTTTATCCTTTGATTTATCAGCATCTTCTTGTTTTTTATTAGAACTAAATAATTGTTCTCTTCGTAGCTTCATTGGTGGAGGACATAGTGAAATAACAAGCCTGCAGTTAATTCCAATACCTCTTAATGTTGCAATATAAACAAGTACCAGCTCTCTATAATTATGTACAACTTTTTTATTTAATCTATCAAGCAACATGTCACTTGTTATTGGTACTTCTTCT
Organism: Aphidius gifuensis; assembly: GCF_014905175.1. Classification (NCBI taxonomy): domain Eukaryota; kingdom Metazoa; phylum Arthropoda; class Insecta; order Hymenoptera; family Braconidae; genus Aphidius; species Aphidius gifuensis. Next base: position 19,653,613 of record NC_057791.1, on the reverse strand, counting down.
TTGTTAAATTCAATTTTCATTAATTTCTTAAACCACTTTGTATATTGCTCAAGATATTTCAAGTCAATTCTACCATCAGGACATATTGCTATTGGTACCAGGCTCATTGCTGATCCAAGAACATTTGGATCATTTATTTGACGATTAACATGAAATCCATGTGATAGCCAGCCCAGCAAGCCAACTTTGTGAATATACAGCTGATTTTTTCTGAGTCTTTGATTCATTTTTTTAATTAATTCAGCTTCAAAATCATTAGCTTTATTCTTCTTTCGTCTGTTGAACATTAACTCAGTACCTGAAATTGAAATTAATTTAATTATCAACTGATAAATTTGTATAATAATTTAAATAAATATGTAAATAAATATACCTGGCAAGATGATGTTGACACCTTCTTTGGGAATTACATACTCATCTGTTGCTGCTGTTGTTGATGATGATGATGGCTCATCTTGGCTTGTACTTGGAGTTGCACTTGTACTATTTTCATTATTAGAACAACTTTTATAATTTCCAAGACTTCCACTCTCTGTTTGACGTAACAAATCACTGATTTCATTATCTATACTTTTTCTCTGTTGTTTTTTTGGTGATGATGATGATGTTTGTTTTTTTTCTTCCCCATCTTTTGCAAATGATGCATACCTATCAGCATCAGCATTAACTTTTTCCAAATTTCTCATCACCTCAGCAAGTAAATCTGCTGAACTTTTTTGTTTTTCTTCCTCTTCTTGTTCATCTTCATCATCATCAGAATCAGAATCACTTGATACTATTCGTCTTTTAGATTTTTTTACTGGTGGGTTAGAATTTTTTTCAACTGGTGAATTAAAAAATGTACTGTTTAAATTTATTTTATCTGGTGATACCAAAAAATCATCACTACTGTCTGAACTGTCATCATCTGATGATACCATTTTGATATTTTTTATTGTTATTTAATTTTGAATAATTGTGTATTTTTATTATTGTAATTGTTTATTTATTAATAAAAATTTTTGACGTAAATATTCAACCAATGCGCAGGTACACGCGCAGCAACGCACATTTATTTTTTTTTTTTTTTATCTGAAATGAGAAAAAAAGCGCCAGTTTAATTACAACATGTTGCCATCTCTGAGAGAATCAACGAGTCAAAACTGGTCAAAACTTGATGATAAAAAAAAAAAAATAATACCCACGTGTTACAACCTAACCCCTAAAAAATAAAAAAATAAAAGTCAATATTGTGTTGAGGCTTTTGTTGATTAAAAATTGTTGTTTAACTAAAAAAAAAGTTATTAAATAAGCTAAAAAAATGGTGGTCAGTGATAGTGACAGTGATGATTCAATGACAAAAACAACTGAAATGAACACAGTGATAAATAAATCTGGTGTATATATTAAAGGAAAAGAAATAAATGATACACCAAAACCAAAAAGTAGAAAATCAGTTTTAATAAATGAATCATTATTAGCCAGTACACCAGTACAGAATGGAAAAAAAATACGTAAAAGTATATTAAAAAAACCAGATGAATCAAGAATAAATGAGGATGATTTAAATACAAGTAACAATTTAATAAATTCACCATCAATCATTATTTCACAATCAGCATCACCAACAAATATTTTAAAATCACCACAAATAAATACTGAAGAAAAAATAACAAAAAATAAAACATTATCAAGACCACATAATCTTGAAGATTTTTTTTACAATGAAGATTTAGAAGTTGAAAATAAATTACCAACATATACAATTGATGATGTTGATAAAGATGATGAACTTTGGATTATGGAAATACCAAAAACAATTGATGTTAACCAATTAATTGGACAAGTTATAATATTTGGTGATAAAACAACATTAAAATTAGATAATGGAAAAAAATATCATGGTCATACAGAAAATAATGATGAACTTAAAAAAATGACATGTGTATTTTCTGCTGGACAATCAACAAATGAATATGTTAATGCAAGTTTATGTCCATCTGGTACAGTTACACTCAGAAGAAAATTATCAGCTAAAAAAACATCACAAGACATGGAATAATTATTTAAATAATAATTTTAATATTTTCAATGACATTCTACATAATTGTAAACAATATTTTAAAAAATATTTCAATAAATCATCATTTTTTTTTAAATTTATTTTTATTTTCTTTCATAAAAATCTAAATGTAACTCACGTTTTTTTATATTTTATATTTTCAGTTTGATATTATACACATGGTACACAGGATTAAAGTAAAAAAAAAAAAAAAATTACGTGTCACATGTTGAGCATCAATTCACCATGGTTCATTAAAAAATAAATATTGCAGAAATATAATGTCGAACAACCCCAAACTTTATTAAAGCCATAAGTTCCAATAAATTCACCCTAAATTTTATTTTTTAATAATGAAAATAATTTTTTTTTATCATCTACAAGCTTTAATTAGAATATTTTTTAAAATTTTATATAAAATTATTGTTGTTTTTATTTATTTATCAGTGCATCAAATGACCAAGATAAGATAGGCGTGAGGGTGACTGAATAAATCTTTAGTTACAGTTTCATATGAACATAAAAATTATCTGAATTGATCAAAGTATTCAACAAATATTTAAGCTTATCATCAATAAAATATAAATAAATAAATGACACACAGTGATGCTATTTTATTGTGAGTCATTTATCCTTTTGTCTGTCCCCCTTGTAAATTTTTTTTTTTTTTCTAGTATGATATTTTTCTGGTTCCCTACAAAGTTCAATTCATTTTCTTATCCCTAAAGTCACTCACTCCCTTCTCAATTTTTATCTAATACATAAAATAGTATTACCATGTTAAACTTGCAAAGAGCATTCATCCCCCTTTGTTACAATTTACTATTAAACAATCCCCCTTTTTACTCCTACACAATCAAATACACTTGGCTGGGGATAAATGCATTTTTTTTTTTGTCATGCATCATGGATATATATTTACACGGTTGAGATTGGAAAAGTCAGTCTTCATGGTGAAGATGAAAATATAAAAAAAAAGAAAACTAATTTTATGGAGGGTTGAAGGGATAAAGTATCTTGTCGTTTGGGTCAAGATGAAATTTAGGGTAATTTAAACAAGGGGTAACTACTAGATATATATGATGATACATGAGATCATAGTTTTAAGGGTGGTTATAAAATTAGGGCTTGATAATTTTACTTGCATTTTTTTTTATTATATAAAAATACTTTCACTTTTACTTTGAATTAGCTGCAGCGTTTATTTAATTTAAAAAAATTTATACAAAATATATTTTTGTGAATTTATTAAATTTCGAAATGGAATTTCTATCGCAATAATATAATATAAAACTTCTTCGTTACTACGAGTAGTATTTTTTTTCTACAGCCAAATGTAAGAAAGTATTTGCTTGGAAATTTAATAGAATATCTTAAGAATACTAATTGAAAATTTGATCAATTAAATTTCTGGGTGAATATAATTTTTTTAGAGATAGAAAATATTTAACGTGAAATCAATGATCCTTTTTTTTCTCGTCTAGGCTGGTCTAGACTTTGAGTGGGTACCAAAATCTATCAGAAAGAGCCTGTGGCGGTCTCTGCAATAATAAAATATTCCATTCGTGATTTTCGTTCTATCCAAAAGCAGATATAAGAGAGCTTCAAGTTAATTTTTTCTACCTGGAAATAACTTTCGCGATTTGTGTAATTTTTTTAAACATATATTAAATATCCATAATTACATAAATAAATAATAGGATAATAGTATTGAATTGATTTTTGTGATTTTCATAATTAAATGTAGTATATTCATGTACAGTTTCAATCAAAATTGAAATAATAATTATTGTGTATTTCAAATAGTTGATAACCAGAAGTAAATTGATTCATAACTGTTACAGATGTACGAGTTTATTCACGATAATATTAATTGAATTATACAAAAAATATCGAGCCTTTAAATTATAATTATAAAGAAAAAATTCTTATTTATTTATTGGAAATATTTAAAAATATAAAAAACTAATAAATAAAATTATACACAGGATATTATACTTGTATATCTTGATTTTAAAATTCCCGTAATTTTTTTCATCATTATCATCGTTAAAAAATTAATAAAAAAAAACAAAAAAATATTGATAGTAAATAGGTCACGTGATACACTTGATAATAATGTTATCGTGAAGAAATTATTTATGCACTATACAATATCAAATTTCTTAATAAGAATTTAATTATCAACTCAATTTTATCGATATTGTTTTTTAATATAATTTTATGAGATAAATTGAAAAAAAAAATAAAAAAAACAACTACGAAATATAAATATTATTTACTCTAATTTAATTTGTTTTTAATTTGTTTTTTTTGATATTAAATTTGAGTAAATTTGTTCATCAAATAATTATTATAAAAAAGCAAAAAAAACAAATATAAAAAAAATATATTTATATCAAATTAACATCACTTTCAGCAGGTATCATAAATTTAGATTAAAAAAAAAAATTAAATTAAAAAACAAAGCGAATCAAATTTAATTTTATCATCAGCATAAATAAATTTTTTTTAGTAATCATAATTTTTTTTTTTTCACACGCATTTAAAAATTTTATTTCTTCACACATATATTATTATTATTATTAAATATCGTCATATAATTTTCACATGTATATTTAATATGAAATTTTTATTAAAGAGCTGATAATTAAAAAAATAAAATATAAAAAAAAAATAAGAGTCACTATTAAATTGTCATCGTTGAAATAAAAAAAAATAAAATATAATTTATTTTGTAATAATAAATCACATTGTTAAAATGTTAACTAATAATAAAATAAATAAAATGAAAAAAAAAAAATATATCAGCTGGAATAAATGATGATTATTTATCAGGTGATAATGTAACAAGATTTTCTGATGACTTGACTGAAGAGTTACGATGAAATTACAAACAAAATGTGGGCATGTTACTGAGACGAGAATGAAATAAGAGAATGAGAATAAGAATGAGCATGCTCATAAAGGTATAACACACCCTCAGGTATATATAAATATATATCTATACATATTAACGAGTCTTGGTGTTACGATGCTTAACCGTTATTGAGAGTACATCACACTGTCTGACCTTTTTTTTTTTTTTGTTATTTAAATTTTTTAAAAACAACAAAATAAAATATTTAAAATGAAATTATTTTACATGAATATACTTACGCATTGAAATTGTTTATTTTTTTAAATGACAAATAGAAAATGAAATTATTTTAAAGCTTTTATTTGAAAGAAGATTGAACGATAATGAAAAAAGTATTTTTAAATTTTTATACGATTTTTATTTGAGCTATTTATTTATTCAAATCGAGATGCTGATTTTTTTAATTAACTATTTTTAAATAATATCGAATTTATGATAATTGGCAAATCTATTGCATGATTTTATTTAATTATAAACAATTTGTATGCTTGACAATAGCACAGTAAGCTTCGACAATGCGAGACATAAAAAATAAAGAAAAATCAATGGAAAGAAAAAGACGTTGGTTGTTGTTAGACATGTGCTATTTAATGGAGTAATAAATTAAATTAATTTAAAAAGATTATATACAGTTGAATGAATATAATAACTATTTTCAATTTTAAAAATCTACTTGTTCTTTAGATGCAAGAAAAAAATATATAGATAAAATATTTTGAATTTATATTCAAAAAAAAACATTGTTGCTGAGGATAAAGTGAATTTATGAAAAAAAAAAAATAATAATATGAGATGGAGTAGAAAGTGAGTATATACAAGGTGACACAACGACTCGATTGAGCATCACCGATAAATATATAACAACAATAACAACCAGCATGCGACAGGAGCAACAGCAGGCACTAAATTCTCATCGCTTTTAAATTTAACCATGTGTGCGGTCCAGTTGTCCGCACGTGCGTTATCTCTGTTATATTTATTTTTTTTAATTTAATTTTTTTTTTATATTATTTATTAAATACCTTCATTGGAAACCATTGAAATATCATCGTCTTATTTTCACCTGTCATCTGGTAAGCTGATAGATTATAAATCCATTTTTTTTTTTTTACTCATTTTTTTTTTCCATTGCTCTAATTTTCATTTATCAATTCAATTAACTGTGTTCATAATATTCACCTGTTTATATTTCATATTTATTTTAAAAATTTATGTAATCGATATTTTATATATTATGATATAATAAAAAAAAAAAACATAAATGATTTTTAGTAGTCAACAAGAATTTAAAACTAATTTTATTTTTTATTTTATCTTATACTTTAACGTAAAAAGTTTTTTTTAATTCAATGAAAAACTTATTCCATTTAGGAGCAATGTATATATATATAAACGTTTATCAAGATCTTGAAGGACATGAAAGTTTTAAGATTAAAAATAAAAAAAAAAAGAAAAAGTAACTCAATAAATAAATATACATTTTTTTCACCTCAAAAAACTAATCAAAATTTTAATAATCACGTAATTTTATAATAATTATAATTTGTGAATAATTTTCAATCAAAAATATATAAATATTTAAAAATTTAAATATTGTTTTTATATTTTGCATTTAATCCAAAAACAATATTCAGTTGTATATTTAAGAGAAATAAAAAATATTTAAAAAGGTCAGTTTTCATGTTGATTGTAATTTTGTAATAATAAAAAAAACATACTAGACATGTTAATATACGATTGCAGATGGAATAAAGTCAGGTCAACAAGGTTTCAAAAGATAATAATAATAATAATGATTATAATAAAAAAACAATATTTTGAATAAGTAGGACAATGAATTTGTGTTGTCATGATGCGCAGCAACAGTATGCTTCTCACTTGCATCATATTAAATATTATAATTATAATCAAGTATTAAGACTTAGCCTTCTTAGACTAAAGTACTATATATATTCTCCAACACTTTCTTAAATATTTTTATATCAAATTAAAAATACTATTAGCCTTTTCTTCAGATTGAAAATAATTAATTTTTCAAATTGTGGATCATTTTGTTGGGTTCATTTAAAGTTAAATAAATAATTAAATAAATGAGAATGTTTTTGTAGAATTTAAATTTATCGGTGGAATTGAAATTTGTAATTTATTATTTTAAATAAAATTTAAAGTTATCAATAAATTTAATTATCTAAATTATTAAAATATAAATTAGACTAAATGTATATACGAATTTATCCAAATATATTTTGTATGTTAAATATATTTTTTATATTCAGTTTGAGTATATACCATTACTTGGTGAGTAATTGAACTATCTAAAATAAATTTAATCAATTGGCTCATCCCGTATATACACTTTTAAAACTAACACATCTATTTACACAAACAAACATTTCCTGTAGAACAACTGGTGAATTAATTATGATCAATCAAACAAAATTGGTTCATTTTTTTTATATTATTTTTTAACATTCTCTCTCTCTTTTATCTTGATATTTTTTTCTTTCGCACAAATTGATTTTGCAAAATAAAAAAATCAATCTCTATATCCCAAAAATGTTAGAATATTTCATGAACAAATTTAAATTTCATTCAATTGAAAATTACATGTGAATTGAATTTAAATTTTTTTTTTTTTTTCAGTAAATTATATTTACATATTTTAAATATTATGCTAGTGTGTGTGTGCGATTACCAATCGTAGTTTGAAAAATAAATATTATTTATTAATAGGTCAATGAATAATATATATTTTTATTTTTTAAATTACATTTATAAACACGTAAATTACATTAATGGTTATTTTTTTTTAAAATTACATTTATGGGTTTAAATAATGATATCGATGATTTCTTTTTTTTTTTAATTTTTATACAATATATTTTTCGGCAAATTCTGATTCATTCCAATAAGTTTTTTAAAATATATTTTTTTATATGCTACATGTATAATGCTCGTACCGTTATCTTTAGGGATGCCATGAAAAATAAAATAAAAAAAAGAGGAAAGGGAGGGAAAGGAGGGTATCATTGGATATTTAAAAAGTTTTTACTTTTTTTTTTTTTTTATTCTTTGCAAGCATTTCATTTAAGCATAAGATTCTTCGCAACATATCAACAGCCTCCATCATCTTTTATATTTTTTTTTATTTTTTTTATAATGTATAATTTCAAATTTTAAATCATTTTCTATATTGGTATGTACAATAATGTATGTTCAAATGTCTGTATATTTTATATACATGTATACACTATGGGAATATAATATTTTTTTATTGATCGTGAATGAACTGAATTTAAAAATAAAAAATAAATAAATAAATTAAATAACAATAAAAGTTAAAATACCCGAAAAATATATAATGGAAAAATTTTTAATGTATAATAAAATTTATATATGAACATGTCGATGTAAAAAAGAAAACTATAATATTTTCATGGTATATCGCAATAAGGATGTTAATACTCATTAATTCGTATATTGAATTTTTTTTTGAGACATTAGTGGTATTTTTATATAATGTAAATAATAAAAACAATATAAACTATTTGAAAAAAAATTACTGTATTATTTTTTTTTCTATTAATAAAAATAAAACAATAAATTTGCAATTTTTTTTTTAAAAAGTCTATTATATTTAAAAATAATAATAGTAAATATAAAGTATTATTAATTTTTTTTTTTTCAATTGATAATAGTATAAAATATCCATCAACTATTTTAAAAACAAATTATTATTTTTATTTTCATAATATTAATAAAAATAGAACCGTAAATAAATTTTTGAATGAAATTTTTTATCAACTTTATATAACAAATAATAATAATAAAAATACTAATATGAATTATTATTTTTATATTTTTTTAAATTGATAATAGCATAATCAATTTAATTATTATTTTATATTTTCCAATTCGTATAAATAAACTAATAAATTTTCCAGTAAAAATTATAATTATTTTCTATTTATTTTTCTCATAAATTCATAATACAAAAACAATAACAATAATAATATTAATAAAATAATAATTTTTGAGTAAAATTTTTGGATTGGACCATGTACATTATGTGCATTATGTACAGTATGTACTGTATGAATATTATAAGTATATCAGAGGTCAGTCACGCAATGCATAAATGCGCCGGAAGACCTGATGGCTTTTTCGTTAATATAAAAAAAAATATAAAAAACAATATATAAATAAAATAAATATAATACAAAAAAATAATATATAAACACTTATAACTTGTATTAAAATTTTATGATATACATATTTTTTTTCTTTTTGAAAATTCAAAGCAAAAAAAAATTATTTTAAATAATTTTTTTCCTTTTCCATCAAGTCATTATATTTTATTCAGTTAAAAAATAAATAAATAATATATTTTATTATAAAATAAAGGAATCATTAAAATATATTTATATTGTCGTATTTAAATATAATTATTTTTTAAATGTATATTATTGTATTATATAATTTTAATATGTATTTTATTTTAATTTTTTTTGACGATATTTGTTTAGCTTTGTTTTATTTTTAATTCGTGATATTCCATTGAATTGAATTGATTCATCGAGTCTTGAGAGAATGAAAAAGGTCATAAGGAGAATATAAAATGCCGTGGGCGACATAAAAAACATACAATTCATACAATGGATTTGTTTTTTTTTTTTTATTTATCATAAAAAGCATTGTGCAATGATTCGTATTTATTTAAAACATAAACCACGACCGTCAAAAATGAAAGAAAAAAAAAACTATATATAAAAATATGCATGTTTACGAAAGTCAACAAGACCAAACGTCTAGTCGTTTTGGAATTTAAAATCGAAATAATCCAGGTGATATATGGAAAATAATAAAAAAATTAATAAATAAAAAAAAATTGAAGATTGATCGTGGTAATAAGATACTGATGGGCTATCGAGTCAAGATCAAAAACACGCCTATTTAAAATTTCGTAGGCGTGAAAGTGTCTCGCTGAGTTGTTCGTTATAAAAACCACAAAAAATAAAAAATAAAATATCAAATGCTGTATATAACAAGGACCAATATTATTTTAAATTTTTCAATTCAATCTTGCATCAAATCCATACGTGTGTGAATAAAACTACTGACTTCCTCGAAGTATTTTTTTCCAAGGTTTGTGGGTACTAAAGAGATAGTTAGCTTCGAGCTCATATTCAAAAGAAAAGAATGAAAAAAATATCGTCAACAATGATGAGTTAACAAAGAACTTGGGATATGCACCCCATGATGCTGCATCAACCAACCGGCGACTTCTTGGCATCCCTGCAGTTTTTTTTTTTTTATATTTTTCTTATTTCATTTATATATATTATGTTTTTCTAACGTTAAAAATTCAAAGTTTTATTTCGTATCTACATCAGAGTTAGAGGAAGGTTTATACCTGGTACTGGTCAACATGATTTTTCATCACTCTCAACCTTATCTGTCTGTCAATGTCTCCAAAATTTATTCATTATTATATTTTATTCATTATTTAAATTATATAGCTTAATTTTTTTTATTTTTCTTTACGATGTTCTTGTAGAATTTTGTGTTTTTATTTAATCATCAAATTTTTTTTTATTTCATATTTTATTATTTCAATATAATAATCACACGTGTGACAAATTGAAAGTAATATAAAGTTGACAGTAACAAAAGTAACGTTATACATTTAGAAAAATAAAAAAAATAAAAAGAAAGTCAATGGCTATGTGTGTGTGTGTGGGTTGGCGGTAAATGTCACAATAGAATTTGAAAAAAAAATTCTTTATACACAGCAAAACTAGACACAAGAAAATTTTATAATATAAAATAATAATAGGATTACATATTGTGCTAGTTTTTGAAAGCGGTTTGTTTAGATTCTTTTTATAAAGTACAGTATAACATAACACAAACTGGATAGTCTTCATGCTCATCTTCAAAATATAGCAGAAAAAAATAATTTTTTTTTTAACCTTCTTACTATTTTTTTTTAAGCTATACTATAAACAAATTTTTGATGCACACTGATCAGTTACTTTGTCTATTTCCGACAATGAAAAATGAAGAAAAAAAAATATATATATAAAATTCTATCCTAGGTTGAGTTTAAAAATTTGACAAACATCAACAAGCCATAAAAAAAAAAAAGAGAAATAGAAAAAAAAAAATCATTCTTGATGTCCCTTGGGGGGAATAAAAATTCCAATAGTTTTTGGGGTTGGTAAGCCATCAATACTAGTATATTGTCAAAATATTGCCGCAATCTAGCCGAGGGCACACTGGTCTATTCTATTGTCAAAGAAATATCAATGCCTATTGGTATCTTTATGTATATGCACACTTGTATATGTATGTATAGCGCCTCGGGGTGACTTTTCGTGGTTGAAATGAACCAGCATCAGAAAGATATCTATACAATAAGTATATACCTTGGTTATACATCGTCACAGAAGACAGGAAAAGACCACCGGCGGGATGATATTTTATTTTTTTTATATATATTTATATTCTTTCTTCATAGACCACCACTACCACCGCTGATGTTGCTACCATCACCGCCGTACCACCGCCACCACCACCATCACTGTTATAACATCAGCTGGCTTTTTTTTAAAACTAGTATGTTTGCTCTTATACTTTTTTAAACACACACGTTGATTCTGTGTGTCCCATTTTGATACATATATGCAGCTTCGATCCATTTACTTATATATTATTTTCATAATATTCTTTAGCATCCCCGCATTTGACAGTATATAGTGTGGTTTGAGTCTGCGGTTTTCAAAGATTCTGAAACTCTGATGTGCATGGACCAATGCACGATCAATGGATTGCACCCTCCGGGAGGTTCTGACTTTTTTTTTTTTTTTTATTATTTTTCATATAACCGGTAGGTTTCTCCTCCCCCATTTACTCATCGTTTCATCTGCAATACTTTAATGTACAATTTTTTATTATTTTTATATTTTTATTTTTTTTCTTTTATCGTCTCGAAAGATTCCGGTCAACGTGGGATATAACCTTAATCTTCATGTTTATTATTTTTATTATTGTAAAAATACATGTTGCATTTAAAATGAAAAATAATAATAATTATTGAAGAAATATAAAAAAAGTATTTTGTAATCGATAATCTGATGATTAAATGTTAATTTCATCAACAAAACAAAGATGTTGAAAGTATATATGTACTAATGACGAGTTATTTTATATAAATATTTTTTTTTTTTTTTTAATTTCAATTTGCTGTTGATCTAATATATGTATGTAGCGATATTGGTTTTGATATTATATATATACTGTTTGTAAATTCAAGTGAGCATCTTGAAGATGGCGAAAAATATTAGCGGCATCTTTTATATAACGATGAAAGAATTTATTTGCCATTTTGTTTTTTATTTATTCTTTGTTATTAAAGTATTTCTTCCTTCGTCTTTTTGAACTTTTTGTCTTTCGTTGTTGGATGTATGTTATTGAAAATCAAGTGTATGAATTTTATTTATTATTTTTTTCATCAGTTAAAACAGAAATTCATCGGGATCATATTTATTTTGTATATAAAAATAAAAATTTCCAATATAATTTATTTTTATTTTGTTGCGGGCGTGATACCACTTGGCATTATTATACGTATAGATTTCTTCGTCGTCCTATGGATTTTGTGTATATATATTTTTTACGTCCCCCTTTTGTCGAACGCTTTACATTTTATCCGGATCCATGACCTCAAGTATTTCAACATCAGATTTAAAGCCATGACAATTGTGAATATATATTTTTTTCTCCTCGAATAATATCTTGAGTTTGGATATGTTATTTTTTTTTTTTTTTTATTCTTCTTTATAAATATTGTTTGGCTTAGCCATGCCATAAAATATTGGGGTGATTTAACTGCAGCATCCGAGGGGACAGAAAAAAAACTTTGTCATTTTTTAAACTCACCATATAGCTTCCTGAAATTATCATAGAAAATTATAAAATATATTTTTTTTAAATTCAATTTCTATGCAAGCAATTTATTCAAACTGCGTTAACAATTTTCTTTTTTTTATTATTTTTATTTCAAATAAAGAGTTAAAGACAAAGAATCAATATGAAAAAAAAAGTAAAAATAATAAAATTAATTCTTGCAACTGTAGTTTATTTTTCTCGAGTAAAATAAAAAATAAATAAAATTAAAAATAATATTAAACATGAAAACAATTTTAAGATCAAGTTCATGTGACATTTTTCTAACGGTTTACAACCAATGCCACAAGATCTCCAAGCATTCGCATTAATTCGCAACGTTGAGAAAATTTCACATAATGGTCAAGCTTATTTTTATATTATTTTTAAACTTAAGAAGAATCACAATCTCCCAGCAAATTAAGAAGAAAAAAAATAAATAAAAAAACAATAGAGCACTTAACAAATATAAAATAATAGTAGTCTGATGTTTAACGCACGAATGCACTTGGAACTTTGTATCAATTCACATACCGAAAAAAAATATAATAAAAATAAAAATCAAACAACAATAATAATATCAATAAAAAAAAAAAAACGCAGAAAATGAAAAAACACTCGAAAGGAATTCACACTCTTTTTACGTGCTCCAACTACGACAAGTGTTGATTTTAATAAAAAAAAAAAAATAATCTCATAGGCAATTTCAAAATAGCCCAACAAGTATTATATTTTTATTATTTATTTAAAATTTTTTATACATTGTTTTTTTATACTTTTTCGCATCCCAATCAACTCTCTCAAGCTGGGTAATTGCCAACGATCATTTGAAGGCCACGAACTGTGTGCGGTCGAGAGTCTTTGCTTGAAAAATTTTACCTTAATATTATATCCATCTGCGCGGAGCCAACAACGTCAACGTTAAATAAACGTTAAAATATAATTTAACAGAAAATTAATTGCTAGCTTTGATGGTATCAATTTATTTTAAGTATAATAAAAGCACTGTTATATCAACAATCATCAAGTGTTTTGATAGATACTTGAAATATAATTTTTTATTTTTTAAGTAGTCACACGTATATATATCCACTTGAATTTCAAGGCAAAATATAATCAACCCACTTCAGACGTATTATATCCTTGATAAATCTCAAGAGACATTATAATTTTTATTTACTTTTTTTTATGGAAATAAAATATAATTATCACTGTTGCTGTTATGTATGTGTGTATATTGAAACAAATTATTATATGATGATGATGATAATGATGATGAAAATAAGGCGCTAACGAGTTTGTATTTTATTTTTATATTTTTTTGGTGTTTAAAAAATTTCGGGAACGTATACAGTGATGAGAGCAAAAAATACTTGAGGCACGTGTTTATCATTTGAGCGAGTAAACCCATGCATAACTCTGCTAATTGTCCGTCCAATTCAATTGGCTTAAGAATGACTTGATGCACTTTAAAAAAAATAATTCATAAACAAACAAACAAAGAAAAAAAAGATGAAAAAAAAAATAATATATAACGGAAGACAAATCACTGTACGCATGTGTTGAGAAAAAAAATAGATGAGCAAAAATGCTCAAGGAAATAAAAAAAATAAAATAAACAACAAAGAGTATAAAAAAAAAAAAAAAATGCTGAGAATCTAGAAGAGAAAATGAAAAAAAAAAAAAAAAAAAGATCAAGATTTGAGGTAAAAGTGAGCAAAAGAGAATAAAAGTGGTTCTCAGTTTTCGAGAGCACAAGAAGAAAAGAAGAAAAAATAGAAGAAAAAAAAAGTATTTTTTGTTAGAAAAAAAAAAAAAAAAGGAAAAAAAGGCGATTCGCAAAGGTTCTCGACAGTCCGTAAAATTACTCTTTGGTTGATTGGGCACAAGGAAAACTGCTATGTCTATACGCTTGAAGAAACAGGATCACAACACACTGCTGTTAACCTACAGGATGACTAGACTTATTGTTGTTATATATATATAAAATTTATATTAGATAGTAAATACCTTGATTTTGTCTAATGCTCCATTAGCTACATTATTTAAAAATTAATCAACTCAGTCTTTTTGGAGCTACTCACAGTAGCTGCAGCCCACATTCATTGTTACATTATGCTGCAGGTTTCAATTCAACTAACAAAAAATTGAAGCATCTTTTTTGAATCATGCCACACATCATTTAATATAAAAAAAATTATTATTCATCAAACCTGAGACCTGCTTATATTTCATTTTTTTATTTTTTGATACATAAGGGATTGAAAATATTGCAGTGCAGTGTATTGGCCTGATCTTTGCTCATCTGCATGAACGTGTGACAGACGGCAAATACACGAGCCTACTCATCTGCGTATACCCACATCTGCCTCAATTTTTTATTATATATATTTTATAATTTTATTATAATTTTTATTTTTTATTATCATCGGTTTATGTGTCACACACGTTCCATAACTTCCAAGCCCAGATTTTTATAATTTTTTTTTTCTTATACCCATTATTAATCATTTTTTGTTTTTTTTTGTTTTTCTTTTTTCAAATAATTACTGCGATGAGCCGAAAGATTAAGAGTATAGTGAAAAAAAAAATGTGTATAAATATATAAATAAAAAAAGTTAATCGATATATTATTAGATTTAAAAATTATGGCAACGTCACGGTTGGTCATGGGGGCATCGGTAATAAATACAGAGTGATTATCAAAAATATAAAATTCATTGCTTTCTCTTAACTTATTCAAAAATATACATAGATATACATGCTTTCTTCGCATATAGTTATTTAAATAAAAAAACCATGTGTGTATAATGAAACACAAAAACACACGTATAGTTTTTAATTTAATTTTTTTATTTCAAACTAAAATTTGTATGCCAAACAGACAGGATGACCCAACCAAAAAAAAATTATCATTTCAAAAGATTTAGATAAAGTATATAGAGGGTGTGAATAAAGGTATAGAATAAATTTAAAAAAAAAAAATTTAAATTCAACCCCTCAAATATATTTTAAATAACTAATACATATAAAAAGTTACAATTCCAGTAAATACATATTTAAAATTCAGATAATTTTGTCTATTATATATTTAAAATAAAAGAAAAAAAAATTCTTTTGAATGAAAGAAAATATAGGTATGTATTGTCTTTTATTTTATTCATTTTTCCGACATTTATAATTTACCATTTATGTTGAATTATGCTAAGTAATATTACAAAGTAAAGATAAATTTAAAAATTACAAATTCTCATGTACTTATTGCTTCTTGAATTTCAATACATACATACATGTGTTAATACACAAGCAACAAGCCTGAAGGGTCGCGCATTTTAAACTAACATTTACCAGTAAAATCTATATAGCTATTAATAATAATAATATTTAAAAAATAAAAAAAATAATAACTAGACATAAGAGATGCAAGGTTCGAGCTTTGTTTACATTGACTTTATGTTCATAAGCATGTATATCTTGTCCGAGGTTGTTTTTATATTTTATTTTATAGTTTTTCAACTTGATCATGAGATGATTGTGTTCTCTCTATATAACAAACCAACTACGAGGAAGATGCGGAGGCTGTTTGTGGCACGAAACTGATTTAACAGATCGACCAGTCTGCATAGTATAGATATATACACAAGCCATAGTTAAAGAAGAACTGGCAAGCTCTTGAAATATAGCTCAGCTTCTCAGAATTTTTGAGGTTTTTTTTTTTTCTTTTTTTTCTCTCTATTGTATATAATATTATATACTAGCTATATCAACCAAAACCCAACGGGACACTTTTATATTATTCAAAGAAAAAGGATAAAATATAAAATATATGTATGAGAATAGAATAGAAAGTCACACACAATTCTGATGGAAAATACAGTGACAGATGTACGCATGTGCCATTTTTCGTCTTTCTCAATAAAATTATTTGAAATTTTTTGTATTGAATCTCGTTCACACCTTCTGCTTTATATGTTCTAAAGTTTACAAACATTGGACGCACGCACCCCAAACTATCTTTTATAGTGGCTTTTATATAAATAAATATACACCAATGAAAAAGAATTTTTTTTTGTTGTTATAGAAAAAAAAATATATATATATAATAATAAAAGATTACTGACTTGTTGTGGCATACTATAAATTAATATTTGATTAATGTTATTTGGTTTACATATACATATATATAAAATTGTCATTGAATGTTTATTAAAAAATAAAAAATATATATTTTATTTTTTATATAATAAAAAAGCATCATCAAGTACATATGGATTTATAACATTAGTATAAGAGGATAGACAAAATGTAAAAGAGTAGAGTAAAAAAGTCGATGATGCATTAAATATACCAACAATATAGTAAGTACAAAGTGTGGCATGTGGTTGTGGTTGGTTGGTTATACTTGTATCACGCTCTTGTTGAATGAGGCTGATTAGATTAAAGGGTAATACATCCCCTAAGACTTATAGGGGTTAATAAGACGAATAAAAATTCATGGTACATCCCCCATGGGGGAGTATATACAGTAGCAAGATGAGTATGTATTACTGATGCAAAAAAAAAATAATAATATATAACCAAAGTACATCAGAGGGGTGATATTGTTAAAGAAAAAAAGTTGGCAAAAAAAAAAAATATAAAAAATGATGTAGTATGATGATAAACGCCTATGCAAAAGTAATTTTCCGGATGATAAAATATTCAAGCTTTTCTCTGTGTTATGGTCACGTGTCTATGTATATGTATGTACCAAGAATCGAAAAATATATATGTATAATTTACAGAAAAAGGGTGTCTGTGTGTATTTCAAGATGAGAAAAAATAAGCAATTTGTATAGAGTAGTGAGCTTGAAGTATATAAGTGCGTAATCCTGTGGATGATGACTATTCACATCGACGATCACAAGCCAATAAATAATATAATAGTTAATTTGATATATATAATATAAATATGACAGGTTCTTTTGCACTTATTTATAGCCATTTTATATATGAAAAAAAAAAAAATAGAAAAATTATTTATTTAATCGTTTGATAATACTGGAGACCAGATTGGTATATTTAGCAAACAGTTGGTGATATAATACGCGTATGCCACTACATTGTGTTACCGGTATAATAAAACTAATAACTATACCCCTCTTGTCTTTGTCTATTTTAACAAATGTAAACCCCAATTTTGCCACATGAGAAAGGGTCACTACTATACCTTTATGTTTAAACTGTCGGCAAAAGCACGGCTCAACGCATAATGGACACAAAATTCAGAACAATATTGTATGTTTTGATGGTCTATTGTTGTCATTTGTATATATATTTTTATTATGTTTATAGCCTTAATGCTCTAAATTAATTTTACTTTTTATATGTATGATCAAGTGGAATTTATTCATTGATATATATATTTATTTGGATATTTATTTTTGATATAAATTTTAAGGCTGTTTTTGTTGATAATGAAAATAGACAAATAAGCAATAAATGCATGTGTATTTATAGAGAGAATAGTTCGAAATTCTATCGCCATTCCATCAGCAAACAATTCTCAAACCCCTGTTAAAATCATAAGATTTACAATAGCTCAGTGAATATATATACACACACAAAGGCTTGTTGGTTTATTCTTGGATTTATTGCAAATTTCAATTGCATTCTACGACGACGAGTCGTTTAACAACATGGTTCAAGACGATGAAGATGAAAAAAAAAAAAAAAGTAAAATAAAAATAATGGATAATAGCTAAAAGCGTAAACAAATAATTGAAAAAGATAATTTAAAAAGAAAAATCAAGAAAAAAAAGAAAAAAGAAAATAAAAGGTTTTTACTCCATAACAAATTTTTGAGTGACGATTATTTGGACTGAGTGATGGGCTGATCAGGTCTCCAGGTATTTTAAGGGCCTTCGTCAAGCCGGAAGGATTGAGTTTCTCTTTTTTTTTTTTTTTTATTATATTAGCAAGTTTTTTTTTTTATTTATTTTTATTATTATTCTTTTTCCAAGTCAACCCTTTTGAGGTAAAATATTTTTTTTGCCTTGTTGAGAAGAAAAAAAAATCACAGGTATATAAAGTATGGGTCACTGCGGGTCTCCTGTGTCAAGGGGTAAGCCCGTCTAGTTTATGCACACAATGATGGACATGGATAAACGATGCTACAGAGAATAATAACGTATTAAAAAAAAAAAAATATAAAAAAAAAAAAGTTGCTGTATTGCTATTTTGACACGGTCTATCTTGTAGCCGTTAACAGCAACTTGTGACCCCCTACGAGGTAACTGTTGGACATCGTGTCGAACACAGCTGGATATAATCAGAATATTTCTTGAGATAAAAAATATACAAGTTATGATTTTTAACATGGTGTCATATGATTCATATTTTTATCATTTTCAAACAATATAATGCAAAATTAATTAAAAAATATAAACGAGAAAAGACGATATTTTATTTTTCAATTTTTCTTTCATTTCTTGGGATAAAAAAAATTCGAGTTATACAAGCAGCTATTGGAGTATAATTATTGTTTGTTGAAAATAACAAGACAGTAATTTTGTAGATAATAGTATACTCAACAACTGATGCAAGAAAAAATTACATCTCAATCCATCAACAAGCCTCGAAATATCTAGTTATAATTTTTTTTTTTTTTTTGCAAAATATTATAAACGCTATTTGAAATAACTTTTTTCTAATGTCATTGACTGTTAATATTTTTCACAATTGCGCAATAGGTCTTTCAATAAATTATAAACCACCTGATCTATCTCAATTCAGCAACCTTATCATATCCATATATACACTGCAATCTCAATTTATAATAATTTATATCTAAATAAAAATATAAATTGCTGCAATTAAATTAAAAAACATCTGCAGCAAAGTTGACTTTATACAACCACAACAATTTAAACCAAGTCAGAAACAACGATTTGTTATCAATTGATTTTTCAATGAACCATAAATTTCCCAAGTAGTAATGTCCAGTTGAATATTTTTCCACCAACTTTATACATAGTAGTTATATAAAAAATATATAAAATCACAAATGTAATAAATCAGTGATCAAATCTCCGCAACTTTTATTCAATAATATACGAGAATAGTCAATAAAATAAGGAAGTAATTTTAAAACAAGTATCAAAAATAAAATACCTATATAATTCAATTGACATTTAAAATTAAATTATAATATATATTGTTTGTTAATTTATATGAAACAATATATGAAAAGGCGTTTGGTTAACAAATTGATAATTGGAGCAGAACTCGATTTGTTGTTGCAACTAGTTTGACAATCAAATATATAAATATAATATATATATATTGCTGTGTGTTTAATATTATTCTCGAGGACAAAAGTACCAGCGTAATACTGTGGAGACATATCCAGAGGACATTTATGTCTATCTTGTACATAGCCAAGGATAATACATTATTATCGGTGAGTGTATTTTGTGTGGTACATGCGGAATACATGGCTGAATGCCATCGCCGCCGTCGCCAATGTACCATCAGACACTCTTTCTCTTTCTTCAACCAAACTTTATGCTATATACTGTACTTCTGATTTAAGAAAAAACACTGAGAAATGTTTTGTCTGCGTACATATATATAAACAAGCTTTGAATTTCTTGGTTATATTCTCTTGGTTCTTCTTTCGTATATTTATTTATTTATAACAAGAGAGTGCATCAGGATATCTAACAGAAGATCGGTTTTGGTTGTTGTTGTTGTTGTTGTTGTCTTATTTTGAATTCCCTAAATTGGATTGTAGGTTTATTATTGATATACCCAGTGCAATACCAACTACAGGGTAAATCATGTAACAATTTTACAATTCAAAATTTATAATACTGACTATTATGTACATCATGAAATATATTATATTAATTTTAAACTCGCAGGTATGAAAATCCATATCCATGATTTGATAATGAAAATAAAAATAAAAAATATAATATATTTAATCCGCGCACGCAATTGTAATAGGGAGTGAAGATAAATAAATAATATAATTTATTGGGACATGTGTGTGTGTGCGCTCTTTTATGTATGGATCTAATAAAATTAATGTTTTTTTATTTAAAAAAAAAATTTTTTTGTGATGGGCGTTGACGGTCACATGACGACAAACATAAACAAATGTTTCGGTTTTATGTTTATCCGAAACGAATGTTTGTCACGCCGCCTCTTGATCATTTCAATATCCATTCCGTAAGTCGGATCATGAGAACGAAGAAGTTTCTTGTTTGCTTGATTTTTTTTTATATTCAATTCGATGCTTGAGAGCTATATGTATTTTTTTTTTTTTTTTATTCTCTTCTCGGTTCAAATGTTGTAATCGATTTTGCAGACCAGTGTATGTATTCTGAAAGTAGAGAGAATATATACACTTCCTTTCGCATGATTGTTACAACAAAAGACGGATGTTGATTTTAACTTATGGCTAAATGTATATACATCAACACATGATCAGCCTTGATTCCACGCAATCATCGACCAGTCATTACAATCTTCATGGTCAAACAACCAACAAGAATCAGGATAAATATCAAAATATATATATTGATACTACTCTATGCTTTTTTTTCATAATTTTTTCTTATTCAACTTTATATATATTTTACTGGATTTTAAAAATTATATTCTTGTATATATTAAATTGGCATATAACATCAATATTATATGCGTATACTTAATAAATCAAAATATGAAAAAACGAGAATTGTGGAATTTGTTCTGGTTCCTTCATCTTGTAGTTAATTTTTTAAAATAAAAAAATATATAATATTAATAAAACATACACACACAGACAAGCTGCTTCCCATTGCAAATCTCCAAGAAGAGTTGCAACAAAAAAAAAAATAAAATAATAATATAAAATAAATAAAGACAAACAAAAAGAGAAAAAAAAAAAAAGGGGCATCAAGAAAAGACTACATACAAGATGCCTCTAGGTATTTTTGCGTGTTTCATATCTTGTTAAAATACACGCACGCACACGCGTAATAACCAATATACATATATATGTTGATGCATTTATATATGAGGATAATAAGTACATGGATTGGGTGCCACGCGATACCTTCCACAAAGCGAAAACTCCTTGATATTGCTGATACTCCAGGGGCGGTCTCTTTAACCAGGTAAAACTCCGCCTGTAATGTACCTGGCACGCCTCTGTATATATGATTTTATTTTTTAATTTTTTAAACAATTTTTTTTTGCATATATTTACCAATACATCAATCATCTTGGAAATTATATTTTCAAGCATATTGTCGCACTAAATTTTATATAAATTCACAATGTCATCATTATACGACATATTGAAATTTTATTTATAAATTTTTTTTTTTTTACATCATTATTGTCTGATTAATTTTTCAATAATGATTTTGATTGATGAAAAATAAATTCAATATTTTTCATATTATTTTTGATAAGCTTGTATATTGGTTGATTTTTTTTTTTTTTTTGTTTTTTGCATGGACTTTTATTTTACTCGGCTGACCTCGAACAACAAGATCAACATACTTAAATTTCATGATGATAGTAACATAAATTTTTTAACAGTCTTGAAACTATATATATGTAGATTTTACAAATATATTTATATAGAAGACCCTACTTGCTTGTAAATATATTTTAAATTAAACTTTACAATGAATATGAACTTCAACGACATAAGCAATATTTTTTCTATATTCTGATTTGTTGGATACAGAAGAAGCCAACTTTACATATTTTTTTTTTTATGTTTTTATTATTATTGTTTTATGTTATTCAAAATATATATACCTGCGAGTGTATCTCGAATATCCACAACAATGTTGCAGGACTGCTTTATCAGATTTTTTTTTTTTTTTTTTTTGCATAACTCTTCATGTTCTTAGTTTTGTTTATATATGGAAAATTGCCGCAAGGTGTTTGGCCATTGTTTAAATAGTCTGACAATACAATAAAACTTTTTGTTTTAAATTTTAATTTAAAATAATTTTTTAAAACTATTTTAGCTATTTTTTTCTGATCTTGGATTCAAGTTTAAGTCTCGAGTATTTTTTTTCTTTTAAAATTTTTTAATATATATATAAAAAGTTTTTATTTTAATATTTTTTTTATTATCTCAAATGGAAATATATATATGTAGTTATTTAAAATAACACAATTTTATTGTATAATTTTTGATTTACGAGATGGAATAATTTTTCATGTGATAAATTTTTAAACATAAAAAATAATTATGACATTTATAAAATATATACAAGTTGCGTTGATAATTATTTTTTCTGTAGCTGATTATATTTTTGTGTCACATCAAGGCGACAAAATAAATATAAAAAAAAAAAAAAACATGTATGCATAGATTAAGTAAACATATAGTATTACGTTTTGGAGTCTAATTGGTTTATCAAACTAAAGCTTGTTTATTTTAAATGAATAAAGATTGGGCTATTGCGCAGATGATAAACATAATGATTAATAATAATTCTCCTTGAAAAAGATAAAAACACTGACAGCATACAAATGCAATATATATTTATATTTTTTTTCTTTTAACAAACTTATCGTGTCACGCCTTTTAGTTGAATTTGAACTCGCTTGATTCATTTATTTATTTATTTAAATAAATTCATCATTTAAATGAAAATGATTCATAAAATCGTGATCTGAATTAAACTTCTTTGTTTTAAATTTAACAAAATTTTATATTAATAAAATTAATCCACGATTTCGTATTAATTCCACCGTCTTGTTATTATAATTTAAAATTTTAAAAAATATATTAAGCCATCATTAAAAAAATTCAATTTAAAAAAAAGCCTCCAAAAAAATAAAAAAAAAAACCATGAGAAATGAAATAGAAAAAAAAGCATAAATCTTCATAAATCTTGAGATAAATTTTTATCGCTTTTTAAATATAGAAAAATAATAATAATTTTTTTATTTTTTAAAATTTTTCACATATCAAATAACATTATTATTTTTTTTATTTAATATATATTTTATTTATCAATTAATTTGTCGTGTCATATTTTAAACTCACAGCTTTTTTATAATATGAGTTTTAAAAAAAGTCATATGGCAATTTTGAAGCAACATATTGCAAACAACTAATTTTTAGACCAGCATAACTGTTATGTATACTAGAAGATAAATAATATATTTTTCTCTTTTCATCTCTTTATCTCGTTCATATACATATTTAACTACCATCCATGAAAAATTGATACCGTGTCGTCAGCTTGTAAATACTTAATGAAGTGTGGGAACCCAGTTGACCGTATATTTTTGATATGCGGGATTCAGTATTATATCTACATCTTTTTTAGCATCAAGTTTGCCAGATATACTTAATCATCTGCCACGTGCTTTTTAAATTCTTTATTTTTTTTTTTCTTCTTCTTTTATTACAATCAATTTTAATCTAGACAATATAAAAATAAAAAAAAGAAAAGATTTTGTCATAATTGTAGACGAAGAGGCCATGGAACCAAGTCAAGTAAATATGAGACTATCGTTTCGACGATGGTACTGCATATTTTGATACTTTTCTCCGCTCATTTCTCCGCATGAGTCAATTTGGGAGAAATTCGGAGTAATCGCGGAGAAATTCAGGAGAAATCGCGGAGAAATATTTTCACCAGGGGGAGGGGCTTGACAATATGCAAACACCTTAATAGTTCCATAAACACTGATGAGTTCAGTCTGATTTATAAAGCCAGTGTTCAAGAATTTATCCAATTAAAACTTGGAATGTTTAGACTTAATTGTCTGTATATTTTTCAATGCTAAGTTTAAATATTATTTTTATTTTTCTTAAATAATTGTCATTGTTAATTTTAGAATTACAGAGAATAAAACTTAATAAAATGTACTTAAGAGATAAAATTTTAAAAAAATATATATTTCAACATCTGGAGACAGGAAATATGTTGTTTTTTTAATTTTTTAAGGATACCTCCTGTATAGTTTTGAAAGATGCACGATTAGCTAATATATATTGAAAGTGTGAAAGCCTCAAAAGTATATAAAACGACATAAAAGTTGTAGCAAAAAGAGAAAAAATTAAAAAGAAGCAAAATAACAAGTTGATAAAACGAAAACGAAAAAAAAAAAAAAAACAATTTTGTATAATAAAAAAAGTATAAAAAAATAAGAAACACAAGCCGCAGAAAAAATATACGAGTCCCATGTCTGATTTTTGGAACGTTGCTTTCGGTCTGTGTGTATTGCCATGACTGATTTATTGTTGCTCGTCGTTGAATCGTCGATCGTTTGGTTTGATAGCCATCAGTGTGTACATATATGTAATGGTAAATAAATAAAGAAAAGTATATATGTATATTGAATGAATAAAAATGAGATAGAATGATGATGATGCTGATGATGATGACGATGAAGAAGAAAAAGAAATATATATAAAAAAATTAAAATAAATAAAAGATGCGCGTTGGGATGATCGAGGGGCTGAATAATGCCTTGTTGCCGCCGTTGATGTTGTTGAATTCTGGTGATTATGTAGCCACATTATTTTAAAAGTCGTTTTAAATGTTGATACCGATGGACGAGTCAAAAAATCACCGAGCGTAACCCTTATTGACATTGACGGTTACATCCACTTGTATAGAAATGTGAGCTTGAAGAGTCTTACACATATTGGACTGATTGTTTGACATTTTACGATTGGTTGGCCACTGAATATATTTAACAGGGTACAAGTTTCCATTGAAGAATATATGTGTATATACCTGTTGCTTTAACAAAGTGCAGTGCATATATAGCAACCCTTATATAATAAATTTCCCTAATTATATTTCATTTTTTCTTCTTCTTCTTCTTCTTCTTTTGATTCGTCAACAATAATTAATAAAAATAAATTAATGATAAAAATTTTGTATGTATAAATAATTTATACACTGAGAATTAATAACAAAGGTATTTGTTTGAAAAAATATTTGATAAATAATTAATATATATTTTTTATTTCTGTTTGAATTTATAAAATTATTAAATTAATATTATTTATTATAATTTTTAAATAGTAAAATTGTATTGTTTGATTTTTTTTTAAATTATATTTTTATATCTTCAAACGATATATCGAAAAGTTTGGTAAAATCAAAAAATTTTATGACTAAATTTTTTATAAAAAAAATAATTAATTAATTAAAAAGCAAGTTGACTTGAAAATTTAAAAGAAAATATTTTTAAATGATACAAGAAAATAATTTGGTCATTTTAAAAATTAAAATAAATTTTCAAAACTTATCCTTACTCCTTACAAAAATTTAAAAAAAAAAAAAATTAATTTAAATTTCCAAGTCTTAATTGCATTTATATATTTAAGCCTCACATGCTCCAATAAATGCTTCTCGAAATAACAAATTGTTTTATTATAAATCATATTATCACACAAAACTCGTTTATTATTATTAAGCAAGAAAATTAAAGTCAACATTAATTTTTTCAAATACAATATTTTAATCATTTAATTTAATTTATTTAAATAATAAAATTGTGTTGTTTGTCAGTGTCAGTTGTTAAAAAATGAAAAAAAAAAGGGTTGCATAGTTGTATCTCATCCTCACATAATTATTATATTCTTATCTACCTATCATCCACGTTAACATCAGCAATCTCTCTTGCAAACTGGAAACAACCATGAAGTTAAACCACCAGTATATTTTAAGAATAAATAAATAATATTTATACACGTGAATGAGTAACAAAGACAACAGCATCAAATGTGTGTAAAATAAAAGTAAAAAAATATATAAATAAATAATCTCTCTACTCCAACAAACAGAGTACAAAAGTTATAAAGAAAAAAAAAAAAGGACAAAAAGATATAAAAAGGACAAAAAATATAGCTATATATATACAACACAAGTATAAGAACAGGATCATCAAGCAGACACTCACTATTCTCTCCATCATCTATATTATCAATGTAAAAGAAAAAGACACGTATATACTTCATTCGTTAAAAAAATATATATACACAAACTATAGAACATCCAGAGAATATCCACGGAGTCGCACGGAGTACATAGTGGTTGGTGTGGTGGTGGTGGAAAATAACCTAACGAAAATCAACGATGTCATCCGAGAGAACTGTATTCCCATGAAGAAGGGGAATTCAAGTTAAACTTGGTGGGGTATTTCAAAGCATTTGTGAAGCTGCACAATGCACAAGAATCAGTTGTCCAAAGTTGCTTCAACAGTGCACCCACGTTAAATTATTATTATTAATTTCAAACATTTACAATTAAACACGCGTTTATTCATTAATTTAAAAATAGTAATTTAAAAATTTTTTTATTCATTATCAATAAATAAATACATCAATAAATCTTTAAATAAAAACAAACAAAAAAATGGAATTGAACAATATATCATGATGAATAACAATCATAAATTATTGATAAGTGAATTTAATAATAATAATAATAAAACAATTGTGAATTTTTAAGTTAAAAAATATAAAGTGAAAGGTGTGGAGTGTAACAAGTACACAGCACCAACTTATAACGATGAGTGCGTGACGAATGAGGATATACATTCCATCGAGGTGAAGAAGAAGCCGAAGAATAAAATTTAAAAAAAAAAAGTTTTTTTGAATAAAAAAAAAAAAAAAAGAAATCTTTAGTGTATATCAGTGTGTTTTGTGTTATATATTTTATTATTATTTTTTTTTTGTTCATTTGTGTATGTGTAGAAACTGTGTGGTTCCAAAAAAAAAAAATAGAAAAAAAAAAAATTATTTTAAAAATTGGATTAACAATAATAAAAAAAAATAATGATGGAGATTTTATCATTGAAAAATATATTAACACAATTTTCATTGTATTTTATGTTATTACTATTGTCATTGGATAATGGTAACAGTGGTGGTGTTGTTGATGGACGTAGTATAACAAGTTTAGAATCACCAAAAGGTTGTCAATGGGGTGATAATACAAAAGATAATAAAGAAAAATTATTAATATGTTATTTACGTACATTATCAAATGCAAATTATATTATTGGTAATATATCAGCAATACAAGCTGATGTTGTAACATCATTAAAACTTGAATGTAATGATGCATTATTTGTTGAAAGTTCATTTGAAAATTCACAAGATTTTTTAAAATCATTAAATAATTTAAATGAATTAAATATTGCAAATTGTAAAATGCGTTATTTATCTGGTGGTGTATTTACATCATCTCATAATATACGTAATTTACGAATAAATACTAAAAATAATGATTGGTCAGTTGGTATGTCACTTGAAATTAATCGTGATTCATTACGTGGCCTTGATAATTTACGTAAACTTGATTTAAGTGATAATAATATTTGGTCATTGCCAAATGAATTGCTATGTCCTGTACAAGGTTTATTATCTTTAAATTTAACAAATAATAAATTACAAGATGTTGTTTCACTTGGTTTTACAACTGATTCATCATCAGGAGTATCAGCAATTGGATCAACAACTGGAATAACATCATCATCAACAACAACAACAACATCATCATCATCATGTACATCAAGCTTGGAAGTACTTGATCTAAGTTATAATGATTTAAATGAATTACCAGATCGTGCATTTATTAATTTAAAAAGTTTAACAACATTAAATATAAATAACAATGAAATACGTCATGTTGGTGATCATGCATTAGGTGGTCTTGGTAAATTATTAAAATTAAATATATCAACAAATAGACTTGTTGCATTACCACCAGAATTATTTAGTGATACAAAACAGTTGCATCATCTTGTACTAAGTAATAATTCATTGTCAGTACTTGCACCAGGTTTACTTGATAATTTAAAAAATTTACAAACACTTGATTTAAGTAATAATGAACTGACAAGTCGTTGGATAAATCGTGATACATTTACAAATTTAGAACAACTTGTTGTACTTGATTTATCAAATAATGCATTAACTAAAATTGATAGTAATGTATTTAAAGGTTTATATAATTTACAAATTTTACATCTTGAATATAATAATATTGATACACTAAGTGATGGTTGTTTTTTATCATTAAAAAATTTACATTCATTAACATTATCACATAATCGTATAACACGTTTTGATCCAAATCATACAATTGGTCTTGTATCATTGGTACAATTATTTCTTGATAGTAATAAATTAACAAATATACATCGTCATACATTTATTAATGTATCAAGTTTACAAGATTTTTCATTGAGTGGCAATGAATTAACAACAATACCAGATACAATACGTCAATTAAAATTATTAAAAACTCTTGATTTAGGTAATAATAAAATATCATCAATAAATAATGAATCATTTTATGGATTAAATGAGCTATATGGTTTACGTCTTGTTGATAATAAAATTGAAAATATAACACGTGATACATTTACAACATTACCAGCATTACAAGTATTAAATTTAGCAAGTAATTCAATACGACATATTGAACAAAGTGCATTTTCAAGTAATTCAGTATTACGTGCAATACGTCTTGATTGTAATGAGCTAACAGATATACGTGGTGCATTTAGTCATTTAACAACACTTGTATGGTTAAATATATCTGATAATAAATTATTATGGTTTGATTATAGCCATTTACCAGCAAGTCTTGAATGGCTTGATATGCATAATAATCAAATATCTGAGCTTGGTAATTATTATATGAACAATGATAATATTAATATTAAAATGCTTGATGCTAGTTTTAATTTAATAAGTGATATAACTGATTCAAATATACCAGATAAAATTGAAACATTATTTTTAAATAATAATAAAATACGTAATGTATCACCAGGTACATTTATGAAAAAAATTAATATTGAAAAAGTTGTATTATATGGTAATGAAATTAAACATATTGATATGACAGCATTTAATATTCAACAAGTGTCTATTGATAAAGCATTACCTGAATTTTATATTGGTAATAATCCAATAATATGTGATTGTACAATGGAATGGTTACCAAAAATTAATGAATTATCACGTACACGACAATATCCACGTGTTATGGATTTAGATTCAGTTATGTGTGATATGATACATATACGAGCAACACCTAAAAGACCACTTTTATCATTAAAATCAAAAGATTTTTTATGTAATTATGAAACCCATTGTTTTGCTTTATGTCATTGTTGTGATTTTGATGCATGTGATTGTGAAATGACATGTCCAGATAATTGTTCATGTTATCATGATCATAGTTGGTCATCAAATGTTGTTGATTGTTCAAATGGTGGTTATAAAAATGTACCAGATAGAATACCAATGGATGCTACTGAAATATATCTTGATGGTAATGATCTTGGTGATTTAGGTAGTCATGTATTTATTGGTAAACGTAGACTTCAAATATTATATTTAAATAATAGTGCAATAACAGCATTACATAATCGTACATTTAATGGTGCACCATCATTACGTGTATTACATCTTGAAGATAATTCATTACGTGAGCTACGTGGTTTTGAATTTGATCAACTTGATGATTTATCTGAGTTGTATTTGGATCATAATGCTATTGCTAAAGTTGGTAATACAACATTTAATAAAATGAAAAATTTAGAAATTTTACGTCTTGATAGTAATAGAATTGTTGATTTTCGTCCATGGGAAGCATTTATTGGTACTGGTGTTGATGCTAAAATAACACTTGAGGGTAATGCATGGAATTGTGATTGTAGTAATACAGAAAAATTACGTTTATGGCTTTCTAAGCATAATGGTGATTCTGGAAAAATGTATTGTCGTGATGCTACTGAAACATTAGCACAAGCACTTGAACGTTGTGGTGATCCAACAACTGAAATTATTAGTCGTGGTATTATATCAATAAATAGTGATGGTGTTGCACCATTAATGGGTGGTAATAATGGTAATTTTGTACCATTATTAGCTGGATCACTTGTTGCTATTATAATATTATGTTTAATGATTGCACTTGGTTTTGCATTTCGTAAAGATATACGTTTATGGGCACATTCAAAATATGGATTAAGACTTGGTAAAATAGCATCATCATTACCAGATGATGAACGTGATCGTTTATATGATGGTTATATTATATATAATGAACGTGATCAAGAATTTGTTGCTGGTTGTTTATCAGCTGAATTAGAACAATCTGGTTTAAGTTTATGTTTACATTATCGTGATTTACCACCAGCACATCCACAAGAAGCATTACCATCAGCAGCAGCTGCAGCTAAAAGAATTGTTATTGTATTTTCACCAGTATTTTTAGCAAATGAATGGCAACATCAAGAATTTCGTGCAGCATTACGTTGTGCTATGGAAACAATAAGACCAGCATCAAGAAGAAGACGTGTATTAATATTACTTGCTGCTGAAGCACCAAGACATGATACTGAATTACAATTATTATTACAAATGTGTCAAGTTATTGTATGGGATGATAAAAGATTTTGGGAAAAATTAAAGTTTTCAATGCCTGATCCAGCTGATAAAAAACGTTGTAATAACAACAACAATAATAACAACAATAACAATAGCAATAGAAATGATGGTAAAAAATTACATGACAGATATATTGGTGGTATTAGAATACCAGCACGTTATACTGCTGCACCATCAGCACCAACACCAACAATAACAACATCATTATCAACAACAATGACAGCACAACCAATTGATTTATGGTCAAAACCAAATGGTATGCTTGTTGCACCAGTACATCATGCACCAACACCAACACCAACACAATCAACATATGTTAGTTCAGCATCAAGTAGAACTGAAGATGAAGATAGTGGTGCTGAACATCAACATTTACATGGTGGTTATAGTGCATTACATACTGCAACTGGTAGACCAGCAAGTCTTTCATCACGTGGTAGTCATTTATACAGTACAATACCTGAACCACCATTAGTACCATTGGCTTCATCACAACATCATCAACAACAACAACAAAAAAATAATTCAGTAACTACACCACCACCACCACCTCCACCATCAACTTTACTTCCTATAAATCCTCGTACTTATTTTGTTTAGTAATTGTTAGTAAAAAAATTAATTTTTTTTTTTTAATTATTTTGACTTGGACTGGTGTATATAAATTTATTTAAATTGAGAATGTATGTATGTATGTACGTGTGTGTGTGTATAAAGTGATGTGTTAAGTGTAAACGAGTATAAACTTTTTTTTTTCTTTTAAAGATATATCAAAGGTTCATTAAACCAAGACTGCTGAAAAAAAAAAAATATAAATATATTGTGTGAATGGCATGTGTGTTATAAAAATTGAATGAATATATAGATAAATAATAATTGAATTGCAGTGAAAAGCGTGTAATTATTAGCTGTCAAGCACAAAAAAAAAAAAAAACATTTTAAAAATAATAACGAAATGAGTG
Source organism: Aphidius gifuensis (assembly GCF_014905175.1). Taxonomy (NCBI): domain Eukaryota; kingdom Metazoa; phylum Arthropoda; class Insecta; order Hymenoptera; family Braconidae; genus Aphidius; species Aphidius gifuensis. The sequence goes on along the minus strand of NC_057791.1, from coordinate 19,621,307 downwards.
ATAGACTCGATGAGATGTGACAATGACCCTCAGTACTGATTAAACTCAAAATTGCATTTATGAATTTTCTAATTGTTTTTTAATTTTGTTTTTTGTTAGATAACATTATTTTTTTGTCAGTTTAATATATTTTTCAATTATTTATTTCGTTTATCACTGTCAGTTTGTAATCTTTGACTGTGACTCTTCATTTAAAGAAAAAAAAGAAACATTTTTTTTTTTTTCTTTCTAATTAAAAAAAAACATAGAGGGGAGTCACTCAACGCTTATTAGAAAATAAGATTTTTTGTACATAATGTATCTACTTTTGTAAATATAAAAAAAAGAAAAAAAAAAAAGCTAATTGTTGATTTGTTTGACACAAATCATCATCGATGGGGTAATTTATATCCGCATGAAAAAAAAAAATACTAGCAACAAAGAACAACGATTAAAAAAATAAAATAAATCTTAGATAAAATAATAAACTATTATTATAATTAAGTATAAATTGTTGTAAATAATATCTTCATTGCATTTTATTCACATCGCTATGAAATTAATAAGAAAAAAAAATCTATATCCACAAAAGATTTTATTATATCAAAAAAAAAATTCATTCTTTTTTTTTTTTTTCTAAAAAAAAAGACAAAAATAAATAAAAAAGTTTTCTTTCATTGAGAGAAAATATAAAATTAAAAAAAAAAAAAAACTTGTTTTATTATTGAATTATTAGCATAAGGAATTTTGTCCTAGAAATTTGCATGTAATTTTACTTTCAGATGGAAATTATATTAGAGTGAGTGTCATCTAATAGAATTGTGATTTATTTTGAGGCAAACAGTTCGACAAAGTTTTTGATTCTTGATATATCATTTTGACAAAAAAAAAAAAAAAAAAATACATGTGGTTAAGTATAAAGTTGTCATTTCGTACAGTGATCACGTCTGCACTTATCTTTCGTTTCGCTTTCGATAACCACATTCTGAAGTTCTGGGTATAAACTTTTATGTATATACACTTGATACATATATATAAATATATTTTGATTGTACGAGAATGGAATATTTCAAATAATCAATATCAAATAAAAAAAAAAAACAAAAACCAGATGCTGATATTTTCACGTGGATACAAATTTATTATTTTTCAGCTGCTGTTGCTATTTTTTACACGTAAATTGAATTTATTTTATACCAGTTATCGCAGGTATATTAAATTTTTTTATATTTATGATTGTATATATTTTACATTGTATATATCACAGCGGAAAAAATTTATTCATTCGTTTATTTACAAATTGAATATTACTTTTATAATTAATTTTTTTAATTTAGATTATCTTTTTTTTCGTATTCGCAGTTGTTAATTGTTTAGAGAAAAAAGAATATATATAATTGGGGTTTTAATTTTTTTTCTTTTTATAACGGACTTTTTGTTTGATTTAGTTTATTTTTTTTTATTTAATTTAAAAGTGTTTATTTAAAATATCAATATTTATTTAATATACAAAATTTGTGGGTATTTAGCAAGCATGACGAATAAAATTTTAAATGACCTATAAAACTTGGGAAAAGAAAATATATAAAATTATTCTCGTTAATGTCAAGTTTTTCTCGTTACAGTCAACTTCAAGCTGTGAGTTTATCCCTCGACTTGGGACAAGTTAACATATAGATACAAGAAATTTACTAAAAAACCTAATCTCAAAAAAAAAAATCAGCTATAAAAAAATTAAGACTCAACGACAAGTATATTTAACAAAAAAAAAAAAAACAATCTCAACAAGAGTGTGGTTAATTACCAACTTTTTTTCAAAAATAATTTTACAATTTTAAAATAACAAAAGCCAAAGAAAAAATAAAAAAAAAACTACTAAACATCAAAAGAAGTATAATTTTGCAAAAGTTTATCCATGAAAGTTTTAAAAAAGTTTTATAACAACGCTTCATCGACCATTATCATGTTAAACATTGTTAAAGAAACCTAAAACAAATAAAAAACTAAAAAAGAATTATTATTTTCTAAAAGCTAAGATAATTTTTTTCAGTTTGATTCATGTATCATAATTATGTAAATAATTATGGTTTAATCTTGACATAAAAATCCATCAGTTTATCTCATTTGAAGCATCAATTCATTACTCCAGTATGTTTGCAAAAATCATCATCAATTTGATAAATTAAAAAAAAATAAAACAAACCCTTATATACTTAAATATTTTATTAAATTTTTTTTCTGACCTTATTGCAAAATAAGAAAAAATATAAAAATTATTGTAAAAAAAATATAGTGGCGTCTGCAACTGAGGGAGGCACAAACCCACTGAATTTAAAAATAAAAAAATAAAATAACTGAAAATATATATCCATCCTTTAAAATGCCATACCAAAACAAAAATCTTCACTGGGATTTTGTTGCGGCTCGAATTCCATCTTCGGCATCGTTTCATTTCAACAAAAAGACGTCCTCGTCTACCATCATGAGTTGAATCTTTTTCGCTGATGGAATTTATTTTGTACATATATAAGGAACGAGTAGGTTATATTAAAAAAAATAAAAATAATTTTTTAGTATGTCAATGTAATGCGGGAGATGAGGGCAATTTTTGTACGTTGTTCATTTTTTAAATAATCCAGAGTGATAATTTTTATTAAGTTAATTAAATTTGGGTTTTTTTTTTTTTTCAAAAATAAATCTCATAGATTAAATAATAATTACCCTATTTTTTTTTTTTATTTATCCCCTTTCGAGAGTATTTATTTATTTACTTTTTTTGGTCAGAGAATAATTGTAATTGCTTCAATGATTGAATAATTTATTGAACATTTATAATGGAATATTGAACAGAGTGTACAATAAATATGTAGTTAATGGGAATTCACTGTGTGTATATATCTGGTGCAGTATCTGAATAGAAAATGTTAAAATAAAAATATAAAAATGTAAATGGCCCCAGTGAATCAAATGATTCATGTGACGAATTTTCTATGTTATTTCTGATGGTATAAATCGCACGATTTTTGAAACTACATTTTCCTTTTTTTTATTTTATTTTTTTAGCATATGTGAATAATCATATTTGGTAAATTTATTTAACACGAAATATCAGAGATATTGCTTTATGAGAAAATACACATGGTAAATTTATTTTATGTTAAAATTAAATTAAAAGAATTTTTTTTTTTCATTTAAATTTTTGTGTTGGGAAAAATTATTATTGTTATTTTAGAAAGCTTTATTAATTTCACGTGAAAAACACTCAATAATAATTAATAAAACATAAATTTAGATGAAAAAATTTACATCAGTATTAACATTGTTTTAAAATATTAATAGTCATTAAAATTTTACTCATTTTTAACAATTGATTTTTTAAATGTAAAAGTAGGTTAAATAAATATTGAAAAAATATAAATTGAAATTATTTTTAAGATAAAATAACTCAAGATACGACAAAAGAAAATAATAAAAACATAAATTTTCCCATAAAAATTTCCATCTACTTGAAAAATGTCCATTTTTTTTTCATGCAAATGAATTTTTAATATAAAAAAAAAAGTAAATAATTCTAAAAATAATTTTCAATAGTTAATCATTGTATATAAATTAAAATAGAATTTATTTTTTACTAGACATAGAAACTAATAAAAAAATAAATAAACACAATGAAATATATATATATAAAAAAAAAAAAAAAAAAAGTTTGAGTGGTGCTCAATCAGTCTTGTTATTTAAATAATTATTCTGTTTAAAAATAACTAAAATGACAGGTTAAATTTATATTCAGGAATGTTACTGACGAGCCGGTTCGAGAAGGTGATCATACATGAAGAAAAAAAAAATAAATAAAATAAATAATAATTTTTTAAATAACAAAATAGGGAGAGAAAATAAAAATTTTAACAAGATAAAAAGAGAAATGCAAGTGTGTAGGATGCATATACAAAAAAAAATGTTCTGTGTGATGCATGAAACGGATTCTTATAAATTCCAGTCATCAGGAACAATGTTTCTATTCAAATGCAAAATCTACAAATGAAAAAAATAAAAATAAAGTACCAGGATCAGATGTGGTACCTGTTGGTAACCAGTGACTAACACATATACCAGCCAAAGTTCATGGCATTGCAATGTGTACATTGTGAGATACGAGCGGTCATCAGCTATACAGATACACAATAACCCAAGTAAAAAATAAAAATAAACATTTAAAAAATTTATAAATAAATACAGCTAACAATGTTTGTTATACTTTTACATAAGCTCTATTTTTTTCTATTCAAATATATTATTCAATTGATCAAAATGCGTCAATAAAATGATGAGAAATTTTTTTTTTTTTTTTAAATATTTAATTAATTTCTATTAATTTATGTTATTAATATTTTCTGTTAAATAATTAAATTGTTAAATTATAATTGAAATGGATTTTAATTTTTATAAAACAGAATTCTAATAATATAATTTTTTTGTTATTTTCTTTTTAATGTGAAAAATAAACGTAAAAAGCTTTTACGCTAAATAAACTCTTAAGATGTGTATTATAATATTATGATAAAGTGAAAGATAAAAAAAAAAAAAATAATATATAGTATGGTAAATTGAGCACGCGTACACGTCATAAAACTAGACATGAGTCTGTTAACTTGTGAATTATTTGTAATATTTTTACGTTGTGTGCATGAAATATATATTTTCAAAAAATTTTATATACGCTGCAACTATTTGAATTTTTTGAATCGGCAAATTTTTTGAAATACCATTGTCATAACAAAATTTTACATGTCTAGAATATTATTTAATTTATTTTTCATTCCATTTTGAGCTTTTATAACAAAAATGAAAAAAAATGATAATAAAAATAACATTCTTAACATAAAATTTACATCATAATCAATGATTATATATTTAAAAAATAAATAAAATAATTTAAATTCCATATGGCAATGGTAATCGTCCGTCATCACATTTGAATTATACAAGTTAAATAAATGAAAAATTGTTTAAATAAATAAAAAATACTCTTTGTAAAAATATTAAAATGAAAATGGAAAAAAAAAAAAAAAAATACAAGAATGAAACACAAATGAACAAACGAACAAACGAACAGGCGCATCACGGATCATCAGAATACTTTGGGTGTAATACATCATCATGACCAATGCTTAGGTTTCTGTGTGGGAAAGACGGTCTCGATTCGTCAAGGGCACCACTGAACACGTGCACAGACCTGTGACGAATTTTAACCGGATACTGGGTTTCTTGTTAAAGGTATCTCACTACGTTTTACAGCGTATAAATTTCATTTTACTTTTTTCATTTAGTTTGTTGGTGGTTTGATAAAAAAAAAATTATAAAAAAAAAAATTAAATGATATTATTTTGTTGATAACAATTAAAATTTTTTTTTTAATTGAAATTTGTAATAGCTATCATTGTAAATTAAATCAATTATAATTTATACAAAATTTTTAATTTAAAATTTAATTATTTTCTTTGTTATAATTTTTTTTTATATAAATTATTAATATATTAATAATAATAATGTTATGATTTTTAATTAACTTAATGTTTGAATTTCTACAATCATACTAAATAAAAATTACAATGCAAAAAAAAAAAAAAATGATGATAATTAAATACATTCACGATTTCATTAACATTTATATGTGACATTGTTATTATTTTCCAAAAAATTAAACATTGTTGGTTGGTTGGCTGGCTGGTGTTTTTTTTTTTCTATAGTAAAAACGACAGATGTGCAGAGAATTTAATATTTGTTTGGTATAAATGACAATAAATTTATTCAGTTGAATGATAAATCGATAAGTTACATTAAATTAAATCAACAAAACAAATTTTTTCAATTCACTAGGCTACACATCATCTTGTACTACCATCATAATAAACCATAATAAAATTAAACAACAAAAAAAATATAATATAAAACCCACATATCAAATTATATTCAAAAAAAAAAAAAAAAAATAGCATAATTTTATAATAAAAATAAAAAATAAAACTTTTTAACTTAATGAAAAACTTTATAAAACAAAACTACGATTTTTTATTTTATTTAAAGCTAATATTTCAACTTAAATAAAAAAAAAAAAAAGTATTATTTTTCATTAGATAAAATATATAAAAATCTTGAACTTTAAGTTTCAATATATTTAAGTAACTATATCTATAAACTTTTCGAAAGATACCTCAAAATTTTCATCAAACTTTACATCCTTATAAACTTGATAAACTTAATATACATAGTTTTATTTACCAAAAAAATGTATAAATATAAATAACAATTTTGATGTTTGATTAAGTGCACATATATGAAGTAAATGTTTAAAACTTTATTGACATATCCTTTTTGAAATTTGCTGAAATAAGCTTTAAGCTCATTTGTCATGATTAACGTCTGCATACAATATTAATTCTCTGGGTATATATTGATCTATATATATGCATCTGACCAGGACCACCCTGAATTATAATTTTACTATCCAACAGTCCAACACCCCTATCCATTAGCCCTAATTAAATCAAAACCGATTAGATGCATTTAGTCTATACCCGTGTATTCTACATATCATCATCTCTAATTTTCTATAAACTTTATTTTCATCTCAATGGAACAAAAAAAAAATAGAAACATTTAATTCATTCTCATGGAAATTGAAAATTATAGAAAACAAAATTTAACCCTATCATCATGATGATCATTAGAATGTTTTTTTTTTTTTTTTTTTTCTATAGAAGAAAGCTTCTAGTTGAAAAATCATTGTAAAAATTAAAAAAAAAATATAGGGTAAATGATTTTAAATGTATAAATATTTTTTTGTAATTTTTATAGTTGATAATAATAATGTTTTTTTAACTGATGAAAGGATATCAACAAGAGTTGAATAAATTTGATGAAAGCTCAAATGAAAGCGTGACGAAGTTTATGTCCGTGGTAAAACGCGCGATTCCTTCTGACAAGACCGTGACGATACAATTTTTATGTATATCATCTTTATATATGAAATTTTAAATAGAGAATTTATATTTGTATATATATAAAGAGACATATGTGTCATTTTCAGAAATTTTTTTTTGTCATTTTTTGATATACTTACGCCCTTTTTATCTTTAGCAGTTATATAAATTTATTTTTTAAATGTTATTTGTATTATTTATGTTATTTATATATATTTTTTTTATTTATTTATCTTTTTAAACATTAATAATTATTGCAAAAAGAATAAACGAGAAAATTTTTTTTTAAAAATGTATTTTTCTTTATATCTTTTTTGAAGATGTCTTTTTATCTTAAATGCAATGGTATAATAAAAAAATTCTTTTACAATATATAGTGTATAAATTTTTTGAAGTATTGTATCTTTTTGATTTTTATTGTGGTTTGTGTATGTAGTAGTAGACGCCATAAGATGGACAAGCATACCGAGGACGCCTTTGGCCAACAAACTTATGTACAAAACATTCAGCCATATTGAATAGTATATATGCTTGAGGTCTTTTTTTTTTTCTTTTTTCCAGAGGAGAAAAGGCCACCCGCACGCAATCAAATATATTTTACCCTTTTGCTATATTACATGTCAAGAGTTCAAATACTTTTATTCATTTTTTTTTTTTTTATTCTTCAACCAAGTTGTCTATAAGCTTTTTGAATTTTTAAAAAGCCTCATTCAATATTATTTAATCAAATATGTAAATAGCTTTTTTCTTATATGTATAAACATCACTTTAAATAAATTTTCAAGATAATTATAAAATTATTTTTAACCAAAGATTTTTTCTTAAGACACATCAATCATTGGTAAAATTATTTAAAAATACTTTTTTTTATTTTTGAATAATTTAAACGGTAACTTAAAAATGAGTTCAATATATTTATACAAAAATAAAAATGGTATTAGTTTAAAATTGAGAAAATAGAAAAAAATAATTGAGGAAAAATAGACAGTTGTCACGAGCATGTCATGCATCAGTTAACGCGGGTGGTCGAAGCGAGAAATTAGCCGCAAAAAAAATTTGAAAAAATAAAATAATATAATAATAATAATAAAAGGAAAAATGTATATGAAAAAAAAAAAGAAAACCAACGACCGCATACATGGCTTCCGGAAGGTATATAGATATTTTTTAAAAAGAAATAAAAAAAACACGTTTTTGACATGCATTAATTCATTCATATGAGATGTTTCGGATGTGTGACTGATCCAAGTCATATTTATGATTGGATGCAAATGTTTATTCACGTTACAAACGCCCATATATATTCACAAGATCAGACAAATACCACACGCATACACATTGATTATTATATTTTCTTTTTTTAGTATACTAAAATATCACATACAGTGTATGTTACATATCCTGAGGGAGTGTAAATACACATCAACTAATTATTTAAAATTTTTTTTTCATATATTATTCACAGAGTCGCTAAAATAACTACAGTATTATATCCTTAGTTGTATTTGCGAGGAAAAAAATAATTTAAAATTAATGAAATGGCAATATTTGTTGTCCAGTAATTAAAAATTTTTAAATAAAAAAAAATATCATTTATAAATTACTTGAAAATTTAGAAATAACGTACATATGTATTTTTTTTTTAATTAAAATTATTAAAATAAAAATAGACAAGTAAATTAAATTAATGAAATTTTAATTATAATAATTTTAAATTGACTTGAAATTTAATTTTTTAATTTTTTAATTTTGAAATTGATTAAATTTTTTTGACTGTCAATAATGGTATAATCAATTTCACAAGTGTATATATCTCGTGTAAGTGTATAAACACATTAAGCAATTATTTGATGTTATATATGAAAATTTTATATTAGTCAACCGAGTCGTTGAAATATAACGATTGTATTATTTCATAATCGTTATATAGCACTATTCAAATATACAACGGAGAATATATTTTACATTTAATTACCTAATGCAAAATTTATCTAAAAGAAAAAAAAGTGTAATGTTAATAAATCATTTTATAACCTACATTAATGTAATAATAAATAATAATATATTTAAACATTCATTTGTAAATTAATAGTAATGGAATATTAACAATAATATTCTACGCCTTTGGCTAAAAAATAAATGATATATATTCATTATATTATTTCTCATATGGGAGCACTTAATCAAAATTAAGATAATAAACATATAAATGTTCATGTATATACATAGCATATATATACATGTAAAAATAATCATTATTATTATGTACCAAGGAGAAAATTAATGTCGACTTTGAACGTTCAATCACAGTTCAATCCGTAAAAATCAAGCTTGGAATGATTTAAAAATTAGAACAATTAATATATAAAAGAAATGAGTTATATTTAATTTAGTTCTTTTTTCAATAAAAATAAATTAATGATGAAAATTTTGTATGTATAAATAATTTATACACTGAGAATTAATAACAAAATTATTTGTTTGAAAAAATATTTGATAAATAATTAATATATATTTTTTGTTTCTGTTTGAATTTATAAAATTATTAAATTAATATTATTTATTATAATTTTTAAATAGTAAAATTGTATTGTTTGATTTTTTTTTAAATTATATTTTTATATCTTCAAACGATATACCGAAAAGTTTGGTAAAATCAAAAAATTTTATGACTAAATTTTTTATAAAAAAAATAATTAATTAATTAAAAGGCAAGTTGACTTGAAAATTTAAAAGAAAATATTTTTAAATGATACAAGAAAATAATTTGGTCATTTTAAAAATTAAAATAAAATTTCAAAACTTACCCTTACTCCCGTTGATGATGAAAACACTCGATTGATATCATCAAAATTCATGTATAAAATCTGCAACAAAAATTTTATTATTTCATAAATAAAAAAAATAAAAAGATTAAAATCAATTTTATATTGCTATCTGTGTAAATGTTAATTTTTTTCATTCCCATGATTGATTAATCCATATTTACATATCTGATAATAAATTAAGCAATAAAAAATATATTCCAACAAAAGATATGTGTCATTTTGATGTAGTAGATTACATTCAACACAACAAATCAACAAATATAAATCGACTCTACAAAAGCTAAAGGGTGCAAAAAAAAAAAAACAGAAAAACATGCAAATAAAATATTTTATATATTATATTTGTTTATTTTCTTCTAATATTTCATAAAAAAAAAAAAACTAATAATAAAGCAATACCAGAATGATTTATACTCTCATATTTTCGTCAAGTATTTTCGACAGGACGTAATAACATTTTACAAAAAATATTATCATTATTATAACTATCATTATTTTATTTATAATATTTCCATTACAGCCGAATGAGAAAAAAAAAAAAAAAAGATAAAAAAAGAAATAATAAGATAAGTCATCTTATTTTATTCTCTCTATATTCTCTCACTTGTAAGAACAGATTATTCCAACACCCAATTTACAGTTGCATAAATTATGGAATGTGAAATGGCTGAATTATAAAACAATCTCGTATAACAAACGAGCCTGTCAAAACTCTACAATATCTTTAACTCAATATTTTTTATATATATGTGTGTAGGTATATATTCTTTTTTATATATTTATTTTTTTATTTTTAGTTGAAATATATATATGAATATTTTCCATCACATGCGGTAAATGCAATATACAATAAGTAATAATAAGTTTTATTTTTATGTGCGACGATACGATAATAATATATAAATTATTAAACCGAGACATGTATGTATATATACACATCGTTAATATTTTATTAAAAGGACAATTGAGATTCATAGAAATGATGTCATCGATTTAACTCTTGTCTTTGTGACTTTCAATTTAATATTTTATTTATTGTTTGTTTAAATCATTATTTAATATATTATTAATTTTTATTAAATTTATTTATTTGTTTTATTTATCGACAAAAACTAACACTCTTATTGTTATTGTTTTTAAAATTAAATTTTATGATTAGTTTATATTTTTGTTTTTTCAAATATAGAATTAATAAAAAAGTAGGATAATAAATTTCCAACATTTTTTAAAGTTGTTAACAGTTAAAGATTAGTTTCTTTTTTTTTTTTTTTTAATTGTGTGGTTATATTTTAAATTACGAGTTGAGTTTTTATTATTAAATCCTTGATGATTAAGCAGAATATAAATTAGTCTTTTCATTGGACAATTTGACCCTTTAATCTCAATGAGAACTACAGTGAGAATTAATACATCACATTGTCTTATATTTTTCAAAGTAATAATTATTATATTTTATCATAATACTTGTCCTTGTTTAAATAAATAAAATAAATATATCTTTATTTAAAAAATTTATTTTAAAAACTTGTTATAAGTTGATTGCCTTGAAAATATTTTCAAGTTTAAAATAGTCTAGTGTATTTATGCATATGTGTTTATATAAAAATGTAGAAAATAAATAAAATAAATAAAATGAAAAAATAAATTGCCGCAATGGTGTTGATGAAAGTTCATGGAGCCAGTTTGTAAATTAATAAACCTGTTTCACGTTTTCGTATAATAAGTAATATATACTTGTAAGTAAAGCAACAACTTGGAAAAACTTTTTTTTCAAAAATTTATATTATGTAGATTGAAAGAATAATATGAGACTTTGCTAACATTTTCTGAAACCTATGCTCTAAATGGAAATTACCAACAAAATAAAACTAATAATAAAAAATAACAAAAAGCACACACACAAACACACAATGAGCGCAGTTTTAAAAACTTGTATTAAAAAAAAAAAATTGCTCTAGGTTAAAATTAGTAGGAAGCCCTAGGCAAAATTAATTTAAAAAAAAAAAAAAAAAACCATCAACGACATATGGAAAAATACAATTTTTGAATAAAAAAAAAAATTGTATATTTATTTTTTTTTTACATGATTTTTAATAGCTAAAAGCCACAAAATATATTTTTGATAATTTGTATAAATACTTAATTTGAAAAAAATATACAATAGCATATGTTTGTTCCTAAATTGGCAAAAATTGCTATTATTTTAAAAAATATTAAAAAAAAAAAATAATAATAATTCAAAATTTAAAAACTTGGCAATATTTTTTGCTTTTAAATATATATGTGCAGATAAAAAATAAAATTTTCTAGACTATTGTCATACATGCAATTTAAACTTGAATATACTTTTTTATTTATTAATTTTTTTATATATTATTTACATCATTTAAAAATGATGTAAGACATATTACAATAATACATTTGATCCACAATTTGAAAAGGAAAAAATAAAAAAAAAAAATCAAATAGTCTGTTTACGCTGTTAAAAAATTTATTTATTACAAGCATTTTATATGTGAATTGACTCTTTAGAATTGCGAAGACTACTCTGGATTATTAGAGTTGGCAAAAGAGAAGGAAATGTAAATCTTCAAGATATATTTATATATAACATTCTTATTTGTTTAACCCCAATCGAGAAGGACAAATAGAGAATATTCTAATCTTCAATCCATGTATATAAACTTTTCCACCACATATTATAAACTTTAACTATATATTTTACTTTTTACTAACCGTAAATTTTTGTGGCTATTAGTAATACCACCATTTCCATAAAACCACAATGAGCAAAAAAAAAATAAAACATTCTTTTATCAAAAAAATATCTTGACAAATATTAAATCAGTAATAATAATTTTTTCAACATTCCATAAGTATTTAAAATTTTCTACAAGAGACTATTACAAAGTCAAGAATGCGGATAGAAAAAATGCTTCATCTGCAATACATTTCAAGGCAAAGAAATTGCATCAATGTTGTGATGGAAAAATAAAAGCAAAAAATCTAAATTTGGCTTGTAAGAAGCTAAATAAATTATTGCAGTATCTATAAAAATATAGCTACTATTTTTCCGCATTAATAATAAATTTTTTTGTCTACATATAATTGGATATAAATCAAAAGAAAAAAAAACGTTTGAATCAAGTATATCAAGGATAAATCCTTTATAGATTAATGTTAATTCAATTGACTTTGTAAATATAAATACACACAGTAAAATTCAAGTCTCATGCAATGTTACAGTGTGTCATGTTTGTCTTGAGATGTCTTGAATAACTTGAACGTCTTGAACATCTTGGATGTTTTGAATATCTTGATGTATAGGTATAAGGATTTAAGCCCAAGATGTTGGTATAGTTTGTATATATATAAATGCTTGACAAGGTCTTGGCACTTGCAAATTGTACATGTGTGTAACCAATGTGATGCATATATATATATAAAATCTATCTTGTATTCTTGTGTCATTTTGATTTTTTATAATACCTCTGTTTGATGTTTACCGAGAACTTTTAAGTATCAAGTGTACGCAACGCAATTTCAAGTTTAAAAATTATCGTTTATTTCGCGGTGTTTATATTCAACATGTTGTAAGATTATTCACGTTGATTTTAATTTCAATTATTTTTTTTTATATATTTTTTATCTTATACTGTGTGTGTGTATGGTTAGTTATTTTTTTTTTTTTTCGAAAAAACTATTTGCTTTATTTTGTTTTGTTTTGTTTGTTCATCAGAGTGCCTTGCTGCTTGTTTGCGAATGAGAAAAGATGAGTATATGCTCTGTTGATGCGCCAAAGGCAATACAACAAGAATATTTTTCTTCATGTTATTAGTAAGATAACCAAAAATGGGGCTCTAATTTGGGCCCGTCAGCCGACCGCTTGTCTTTATTGATGTGCGCGTGCGCATCAATCCGCATGCATTATTATGCAACCTTGGAAAAAAAAGCTTGGTTTTTTTTTTTATCATCTTTTTATTTTTCAAATTCTTATAATGAGAGACTATATTTTTGATTGAATCGGAATAAATAACCTAATATTATGGTATAACGTATATGTATCACTAACAAGCCCTGTGCATTATTATTCTTTTCTTTTTTTTTTTTTTTTCTCATTTATAATACCAACTTTATCACGAGATTTGTATCATATATATATATAATTACATGTGGTTTTAATAAATATATATAAAAAAATTTATACAATTGATGGTAATAATGAGTAAATTGCTGGGAATAATTAAAAATGTAAAAAAGATAATAATTATCATGATTAATCTGATAAATTTTTTATTTATTTTTTCGGTGGAAGCCCTAAAAATGATGTGAAATTTTATTTTTTTAAATTTTTTTTTCAACAAATTACAAATGCTTCGATGGATGAAGCATTTAAAAAATTGTTATACGCATCAAAGATGATATTGAAAGTTTTTTAAAAAAGTGGTAGTCTTTATATAAGAAATTTAAAAAAGGAAAAAAAAAATAAGAAACATATATACAGAAGCTCCAACGAACCATCAAAATTTTGAAGTGTCTCAAATAAAAAGTGGTAGAATTTTTGAAGCAGCTATACAGCTTAAAGTATTTGGCAAATGACTGAACCATTTGAATTATGTCAAAAAAAATTAACCACTTCAAAAAGCAACACTGTCCAATAAAGGAATGCCTCGCATTTTAAAAATAAATGACACACTTGTTAATCAACGAGAATCTCAAAATACAATGATGTTAAAACTGCCATAAACAACAATAATTATAATTAATCATAAAATTTTTTTTTTGGAAAGATTGTTTAAGTATATAATGAAAATAATATACACAGACTTTCATAAAAGTTCTATGTAAAATTAAATTGAAGTTATACATGCGTGGGGCGGTGGCTAAAAAGTCAGAGGCTCAATTTAATTGTCCAAAAGTAAAATGGAGCACCTGCAGTCTGTGTGTGCATGTGGGCCTTATAGCTAACAAGCCAGCAATAATGCCGATCGTGCAGATCCTCAAACAAACCAAACACACACACACACATCTTCATGTATATAAAAAATAACCACCTCCATTACTTTTGTTTCAAGTCGTTTATTTTTTCAAGTCCACCTCCTTATCCTCCTCTTATTTCGTCTTGTTCATCATTCTTTTTTTTTTTTTTTTATATATATTTATTTATTTATTTATTATTATGATTATTATTTTTATTATTTATCTTTTTTTTATTTTTGTCTTTTTCTTCATCATCATCATCATCATCATCATCTTGTTTATTTTTATCTTCTTCGTCTTGTTATATTATTTGAAGTGCACCAATGTCTTGGTGTTTCACTCACTTGTTATCCATCTCATTCTTTGCTGTCTTGACCAGGCCCGTCTCCTCCTCCTCCTCCTCCTCCTTCTTTTTCTTCTCTTGTAGCTGATTATATGTTAGATTTATAAACGAGGGGCCCTATACAACTAGCAGACAGGTGCTTCCGTTGCCATACCACTCTCATTTTAAAAGCTCAAAGAACTTGGCGTTAGCGCGCGCGTCCACACTAATCTTGTCATAAAACCAAGACGGTATTTTACATCCCAATGATTTTCTACTACTTTTTATGAAAAATTAATTTTTTTTATTTTATTTTTTTTTTACTTATTAATATTTTAAGCCTTTACCATATTGTGAAGAATGTAATTCATCATTTTTTAAACTAGGAAAAAAAATCATAAAAAAAAAACAATTTAATTTTGTTTGTATTATAATTTTTTTTTTTTTTTTAAATAATATTGTTAATAATATGTATATGCACTGTTGTATATAAGAAAAAAATAATTTTATATATTTCAGAGAGTAATATACCTGAGGCCAAAGAATAAGGATTTAAAAAAAAATATTACTGTTTACTTTGGCCCTTGTATAAAAAATAATAAAAAATTGCATACTTATTTCAAAAGAATAGCCAACTTCAAAGTGAAAAAAAAAAATATAAATTAAAATAAAAATAAATAATAAAAAATACAATTGCATTATTAAAAAGCTTCTGTTTTATTTTTCTTTTTGTTCGATTAAACGTGTATATAACTTGATAAAATATGCATAGAATATTATTCTGATTATATTGCAAATAAATATATTTATTTTTAAAATTTATTTTCATTACTTAATATTTGTTAAGTAGGAGGAATTATCTCGAGGCTCTGTAGATATGTATATGTATTTTATTTTCTCTTCTACCTCTTTTACCATCATCATCATCATCATCCTCATCATCATCATCATCATGCCATCATGATACCCAACGATCTCGCACCTAATTGCACGTTCTGGAGCTTGGTACATATATATACACATGAATTTTATGAATGTATAGATGTACACTGAGAAACCATACACACTAAGAGCAAAAAAAAAAAAAAATCAAGAAATATAGACACGACGAAAAGTCAAGTAAATCAACTACGTCAATCAGTCACAGTCTATCCTTATTTTGATTTTACATAAAGTATATATGACAAAGAAAAAATAAAACTTGAATCAACAAGAGAGAATGAGAACACTCATGCAAAATTGATATAAAAAAAAAAGAGTAAAAATATTCAAGAGGGAAAAATAAAATAAGAAAAAGATATAACTGCCTTGCAATATACATATATAGAGCTTACATACTCGTTGAATCTCGAATGAGGGGCGGGCAAAAGACATCAAGGGGTGGAGACGTGGAAAAAAAGGTCTCGTTGAAAGGAGTGCGTGAGAATGCTATCATCTCAGAGGAAAGAGGGAATACAAAAAAAAAAGTTAAAAAACAAATTTGAAAAAATGAAAAAAAAAAACATTTTTTGAAAAAAAAATAAAGAGGACCACACCGCGAGACCACCGTGTATGCGTGTACATTTATTATTATTATTATTATTTTTAAATATCTAAAACAATATGTCTATATATGGCAATGTAAAATATAATTTATAATTTAAAACAATAATATATATAATATGTATGAAAAATAAATTTTTTAAAGCAAATATTATAATATATATTTTTATTTATTTTTTATTATTTGTTTATTTAAATATATTTAAAGAGGCTATTGAATATAATTAGCGTAATATTCTGTCTCCTTTTGACTGGCATAAAATAAAAAAAAAAAAAATATAATCATGATTATTATAGATAATGATCTTGACGACGTGAAAATCGTTATTTTAATAAAAAAAAAAAGTAAAACAAATTATTGTTGTCAACAATAATTGGTATGTATTGCAAATTTAATAATTTAAATATATTTTTTAAAATAAAAAACAAGTCGATATATAGAATATGTATATAATGATTAAAAATAAAAAAATGTAAAGTTTGTTTTCCTGAAGTTGTGCAATAAGATAATGGATCCATTAAAAATATAAACCACAAAAGGCTTATAGCATTGTCACGAATTCAAACACGCCATCATAAAATGACCTGTGGCACATAGGTGAAACTATAGTTTATATTGTATAATAAAAAATTATAATCCATATATAAACTTTATATAATATTATTAAAAAATAAATATACATGTGGTAGATATATATATATATAAAAACAACTATGTGAAAATGTTTGAGAAGACAAGCAGATCTGAGAATAAAATCGGCTCAATTTATACATGTGCTGCAGTGTATGTATGTACAGTGTATATATATAAATAAAAAGCAGGTATGTAATGCACAAAACATCACGAAGTCGAGACAACCCATCATTTTCTCTCTTGGTACAGGATTGGATTGTTGAAATTGTTTGTGAATATTTTTTTTTTTTTAATTATATAAATGTCTAATCATCACTTTTTCAGTGTATTCTCCTTTTTTCATCATCATGTGTAATTTAATAATTTAATTTTTAAATTATTTATAAATCAATTAAAATATCAGATGAAAATTAATATTTTAATTAGATTTTTTTTTAAAATTGTTTGTTGAACGTGTTTTATTTTGACATTAACAAAACCACCTGTTGTTAAATATTTTATATATTTCAGTATAAAATAAATTCATAATTAAAATAAATATAAAATATAATTAAATTTATTTGTTTATTATGATTTAATTTATGCAAAACTTAAAAAATATAATTGATATAATAAGTATGACAATTTGTAATGCTGTACCTTATGGAATATCAAAATTCAAAAGACTTAAATTTCCCGAAGGAAATCAAGTATACACCCTCTTTTAAATCCCCCTCCCTCCCCCCGCCACTTTATTCTTCCTCTACTATATTTTGTACTCTTCAACAGTACAGTATGCCAAGTTGAAAATATACATAAATATACCTTGATATATACAACTCATCCCTTTTTGAGGTTGTACATATAGAAACATGTAATTCACAGTCTTGAATAAACAAGAAAAATAAATAAATAATAATAATAAATAAATAAAATTATTCATTATTTTATGACCACCCACAAATTAATATATTATTTTCATTTTTTATTTAAAAAAATTTTTTTCCTCATTTAGAAATATTTTTTGATTGAAAAAATAAAATATTATTTATATTTTTTTTTTTATTATTTTCCAAGTATATATACAATGATACACGCGGTTTAATAAAAAAAAATATAAAAAGTATATAAACGCAAGTTACGGTTGAAATACAATGCACTCGAGTAAACGAGGGTGATAATTAAGATGGACGCTGATAAACTGATAGCAAATTATAACAAAAAAATATAAAAAAATTAAACAATGTATAGATGAAAAATAATATTTTTCAAGCACGACAAAAACGATGAAAGTAAATATATATAAGGTAGGTAAAGAGTCAAGATTTTATAATAAGAAAAAAAAAAAAAATAATAATATAAAAATTAAAAAAGAGGAACCACCATCCATTTCAGGTTAGTGGTCTTTTCATCATTTGATAATACTGTCTTTGTTGCACTTGTGTATTATTGCATATACACATAACTGTATATTCCATCAGGTCGTTTGAAGAAAGCACAGTTTATGCTGTTGCTGCTGCTGCAAACATACCAGCCTATAAGAAAAACCATGGTGCAGCAACCAAGAAGCTACATTACACCCCTCTTCTTGAGTCCCTCTCTTATTTTTTTTCCTTATTATTATTATTTATTTTTTTTTTTTCATCTTATTCTTTCTCAGGTTATTTTATCTTTTTCTCGTTGAAACATGCTCTCACCCGCGCTCATTCGAAAGAGGACCTCGTTGCTTGCACACTTAAGATTTATCGGCCTTTCGCGATACGCGATGCTGTGGCTTGCTCAAAACGCCGCGAAACATGCTGGCTTTTATATACACAGTCAGTGGATAACGAGGCGCTACTGCGTTATAGATATCCACAAGGCTCATCCACCTCTTTCTATTTTTTTATTTTATATTCATTCTCGTATACAGTTTTTTTTTTTTTTTTTCGCTCTATCTCTCGTTTTTTTTTTTTTACTTAACTCTGTCGTTTATTAGGAGAATTTATCTCTTTTTTTTTCAAAAAAATGAACAAAGCAGAAAAAGGTTAGCGAGGTTAACATAGTATCATCATGTATCATTTTTTTTTACAACTAAATAAATAAGATTTTTTTTTTTTTTCCTTGCTAATATACAAAAGTTTTCAATATCATGCTAATTATGAATTTTTTTTTGGAGAGCTGGTATTTTAACAATGCGTGTTTTGATGTTTTTTAATTATTTGCAAATAGATGGATAAATGATAATGTTATTTTCATATTTGTTGAGAGATATAATATACAAGCCAAGTAAAAGTATAACAAAAAAAAAAAAAAGAATATATATAAGGTAACAACCATCCATGGACCATGACTATACACAGCAGTGACTTGAAAGAGGAAGAGAAAGGAAAAAAAAAAAATATATATATTATAAGAAAGCAAGATATGGCATAAATGTTTAAAAAAAATTATTACAAAAGAGAACGAGAGAGAGGCACCGAGAAAGAGAGAATAATAGAGTAAAAAAAAAAAACTTAGGTTGCCGATAGTCGAATTAGATATGCGCGTTAATTCAATGAAGAATAAAATAAAAAAAAAAAAAAAAAACCAAAGAAGAATGTAAAAGATGCATGAAGAAGAAGTTTAAAGAGATACAGGGAGGAGGTGGGTGGGTGGCTTGCACGACTGAATCTTTTGTTATATATCCCTGCGGCAGACAATAAAATTCTTTTCATCGTTGTATTTATTTGCGCGCACGCGGACACTGAAAATTCTATATATATATTTGTTAAAATAATATAAAAAATAATTTTTTAAATTAAAAAAAAAAAAAGATATTTATTGTTTTAATTATACGCATTGTAGACTGTCCAGTTGACCAAGCAGTTGTCTGACTTAAAGATTATAAATTTCGACTTTACAAAATCAATTAAATTTCAATTTCTATCCGTTGGATTTAAAAACTTTTATGACAATAATTAAAGTCCAATTAATAAGTAGTAAAAAAAAATAATATTGTTGAGATTTTTTTAACAATAATTACATAACAATTACAATAATATTTAAAAAGTTTTTTCTAATTACAAAAAATTAAAAGCTGATTAGATAATTTTTTTGTTGGGTTTAATATTTGTTGTAAAATTTCTAGCATTCCATTTGAGTATGTTATAAGGTTTTGAAAAAATAATAAAAAAGACATTGGCAAATTCCAACTTTCGCATCATTAAATTTCAGCTTCGGGTAGTTTTCGAATTTTAATATTGTTAATACGGGTATATAACATGTATTGTTACAGTTTGAGAATGATTTAGTATCATTTTATGGACTACGAATTTATTTATACAATCTCATACGTTGTAGTTTATTTTATTTTATTTTTTTGCTGTGTTGGGTAAATAAATATCGAGATAAAGAGCGTATCTAATGGGAAGGTGGAGGCGCTAAAGGCGACGTCGTTGTTTTTATATATATATATAAAAAATATATATACACATGTGTGATGATTCGCACAAGTACAGATTTCTTGACTCATCAAAGCCACAATATTCATACGAAAAAAAAAAAATATATACAAAATTTCCTAAAGCCAATTTGTCTTAATAATAAAAAATAAAAAAATTCAAAAAAAAGTTATTTAATCGTCTTTGATTTATTAATCCGACGAATTATTTTTAAAATATATTTATTTATGTCTGTATTTGTAAGAGAGAATGTATATAAATCATAGCTATATATATTTGATATTTAATTATTTATGATTGTAAAAAAAAAAAAATAATAAAATAACAAATTTTCGTAAGATTAAAAATATTTTTTAATCTATCTTTTTTTGTATATACTTAATTTATGTATAAAATTTTTTTCAAACTTGAGAATGTATATTTCTAAATTACAATAGATTTTTTAGTAGCATAAAAATTGATATCAACAATGTTGAAAAATTGATAGCAATCATAGTAACGCCCATTGATTAAAAATAACAAACAAAATAAAAAATTAAAAGATGCTATGCTTGATGATAATTTATATTTCTCAAGCAATTATTCAGTTGTTATATATTTAAATAAATTTAACAAAATAAACATTACAAAATTTTGTTATTAATATTTATATATTTTATTTATTTATTCATATTAAACTAATAATTATGATGAATTATGGTTGAAAAATTATTTTTTAATTCTCCTCCCTCATCCGTTTATTATTTACTTGTGTATAAAAAAAATATATATATAAAAATAAATAAAAATTGAATATATTTAAATAGATGAGGATGTTAAAATATCCTTAAGGAATTTTCATGTTGCCACACCTTGTTAATATTGTTACATTTACAAAATGACTTGCACTTTTATCAGCCTACGCTTTTTTATATATATTTTTTTTTTGGTGATGTACAACAAACACATGTCCCCACCACGCCTTTATTCTATTTGTTAATTTAATTTTAAGAAAGAACTGTATAAATATTATCAACAAGTTTAAACACTAATTATTGTTATTATGTAGCTTTTATTTCAATATAATTCAGAGTGACTCGTGCCACTCGTCAATAACCTAGTTATTGTGTGCTTGCAAATTACTATGCCTTTTGTATAAATTACTTTTTTTTTTTTTCTCTTTAATTTTATTGTCCTTTTTAAAATATTATTATTATTATTATTTTATACAAGAAACTCCCAAACACGTACAGCAATTGTCAGAGTACTTTAATTCATAAACTCCATAATAACACACTCAATTCTTCATCAACTTGTACTTATCATTTTTTTTTTTTTTTATATTTTTTAAATTGTTCTCGGAAAATTTATCTTTTCCATTTTTTTTTTTTTTTTTTTTTTTTTTTTTTTTTTCAAGAGACAATATAATATTAAATTTTTATCTCAAGGTTAAAAATTTTAAATTGCACTTTAGAAGGTTGTAAAAAAAAAAAAAAGGGAAATATCTTTTTTTTTTTTTTATTTGTGCAAACATAAAAATGAAATTTTTGGAGTCTTATTGTCGGAAAATTGTCGGCATACCTGTTGAAAAAAAAAACTTGACCCGCGCCTTGTACCGCATCATTTCGGCAACCTTTCATTTTTTTTATACCTGAATTTTTTCATCTATTATGAATATGTTTTTAAAAAAAAAATTTTCCAATCGTTAACCTTGAAATTTAAGAAAATTGCCAAATAATGTAGATATATATTTTTTTTTTTTAACCCCTGCAATAAAACATAAAATTCCTCATGACCCAAACTTACTTAAAAGCTTTTTTTGATTTTTTTTTATTTTATTTTTTTCTAACTACAATAGCCAGAAATATTTGAAAGACCATGTTGAAGGACGAAAACATGAGGTGAGTTTTAAATTGCTGGAGGAAGGGTTTCATGTTTCCGTCGAATATAGCCAATCGTTAAAGGGGTATAAGGTACAAGAAAAAAAAAAAAAAGGAAAAAGGGGTAAGGGTCAATGGTGATTTTAAAAGAGTTTTTGACTTTTATCTAAAGAATAATGAGGAAAAAAGAAAAAAAAAGACCCCCAAAGTTGTGTGAACAATTGTGTTAAAAAAATAAAATATAAATAAATAAATATATAATAAACAAATAGAAAGTTATCTCACGTTGTGAGGAATAAAAAAAAATACTTAAAAGCCATAAATACGACGATAATTTATATATTCATTTTGCTTTTCTATTGAAATAATATATTCTTAAGAAAAAAATAAATAAAAGAATTCTAAATACAAGATTAACTATTTATAATGTATATTTCAATTGCAATTTTAGTGAATATGTCAAATAAAATAATAACTTTGTGCTCTGTATTAAACTAACCACGACATTTAAGCTCTGAGTGATAAGCCCTTTTCATTTAGCTTTAAAATGATATACTTAATTTATAATTCAACAGGGCTTATACACATAAATTTTCTCAACATATATCACAAGAAAATAAAGACACACACAAACGCATACATGTCACTATATTATCATAATGATAATTTATAAACACACACTGAGAAAATTATTAAATACCACAAGTTAAGCAAACATTTTCACTACCGCATAAATACTTTATATTTAAAATTCAACCCACAATGTTGTTTGTAAAAATATATAAAATTTTAACTTAAATATTTATTTATTATAAATGTCATTTTTATAAATTTATATAAAATATTTTCATTAATTTTTTTCATATATATAAATACCATTAATTATTATTTGTATAGTTTTTTTTCAATTTTTTTTATTTACTCAAGATAAGTATCGAAAATAAAAAAATTTCTCGTAATAAAAATAATTTAAAAATGACAATGTGGTATTATAATGAATGATAATAATAATAATTTAAATACCAAAGTTCCAGTGAAAGAGTTAATCATGCGATGAAATGTAAAATATCACGACATGAGATTAAACATGTCACGCAATTGAAATGAAACGAATATCAAAAATAGTACAATTTTTTGCCAACTTATTATTTCATTATTAAAATAATACACAGAATAATAATAATCATGCATAAATTTTAAGTAGAAAAAATTGAAAAATAAAAAAAAACATTTCAAAGACACAGATGAAACTGTAAATTTAAAATAATCATCACGATTTTTCACTTTATTATATAAACATTGAGTAAAATTTAACATCAAAAGAAATTCGTATTCATTTCCTGTATTTCTGTCTTTCTGTCTAAAAACTCGAACAGGACTTTGGACGAGAGTGCTTCTTTGAATGAAAAATTTAAGATGAGGATAGAAAAAATAGAATAAAATAAATAAAAACATTGAGTGAACATCAAAAAAAAAAAAAAGAAAAGTCAAAGAAAAGAAAAAAAAATATATATAAAATAATAAAAATAACTCCTTGTTCTATGTGGGTTAAATTGCTTTTATTATTTTTATTTTATATATTATTTTCTCTTTTGTAAGTTTTTGAGTAAAATCATGAACGGCTGACAAAATAATACGAGCAATATCCGAGAATGGATTTGAGTTTTCTTTGACCCCTTTTGATTCATGCACACTTTGATGATGGTGCTGATGGTGTTGATGCTATACTGATGCTGCTGAAATAACCCCTCGATAGCCAGGTGTTGGGCTTCTTCTCTTTCAAACCCTTCCTTATTTTATTATTATATTTTTCTTTCTTTATATATATATTTTATATTTTTACAGGCATTTGACACGTTTCGAAGCAAAAATACTTTTAATGATAAATTTAACATGACATTTATTTTAAAAAATATATATCATGTGACAAAAAAATTTATAACAGTTTTGTTTATGTACATAAAATCATGAAAAGTTTAAGAAATATATAATATAAAATGTGGTGACTCTTGGGAAAAATAGCTGAGTGGATGAGGATAAAACAAGCACTAGCTCAACGAATTGGTGCAAGTGGCCTTGCGGGTCAAGTCGATGATAGTCCCAGGAGAATACTCTTGTTGGAGACACACTCACCAAGTAGGTAAAAAATTTAAAGCTTCTTTTTTATCCAAAGAAACAACAAAAATAATAATAATAAAAAAAAAAGTAGTTTTTATATTTTTTAAAGACAAAAAACTTTTTTATATTTAAAGTTTATTTTGCAAATTGAATGGCGAGGTAAAAAACAAGATGAAAAAAAAAAATAAAATAAAAGTTTTAAAAAATTTGTTTTAGGTGTTGAAGATATATGGATGTGTTGGTATCATTATTGGCTCTGGGGATTTGATGCTACGTATCGATAAAAGTACAAATATACACGTCGACAGCTACCATCTTGTAGCTAAATATTTTCTGTGATATTTCAAATTGATTTACGAGTTTCAGTATTATTTTGCACATAATGTAGATTGATTATCATTTTTTATTTTTGTAATTAATTAAAAAAAAAAATATATATAAAAAACTAACATTTAAAAAAAATTCTTTAAAATATATATTCTCTTGACATAAATTTATTTCGTGTCAAAAAAAAAAAGGAAAAAAAAGCAACGACAGATGAAACAAGAGAATAATTTGAATTTTGATATTTTTGATGATTTGAAACTTCTGTTTGTAATACGACAACGATAATAATAAATAATTATGACAATAAAATCTTGATAATAAATATCAAGGATTTAAAAATGTAATATAATATAAGAAAATGAAGAAACAATTATTATTCATAGAAATATTTAAATCCCATGGATTTAAATAGTTGCAGCTTTCCGGAAATAATATAACATTTTTCTTTAACGATCGTTTGGTGCTTGATCTTTGTATAAAGCATATATACTGCTTTAAAATGTGTGAGAGTCTCTAGTCTTTAGTAAGGCAATTTATCTTTTGAGAAAATCCCCACAGCTCACCCACATGGCAACGAAATACGAGACTAAACTCTTCGTGTATTTTGTCTCATTTTATATTTTATATATTACTTTCTCTGTTTCTCTTTGAATCTATATAGGCTGTTGTTATTTTTTGTTGCTCAAGTTGGCTTTTGTAGATGATGAGAAGCTTGGTGGTGGTGTATATGGTGCGTATGTACACCACCACCTTTAGTGGATTAATACATCCTCCCATAAAGGATCCCAACATTGAGCTTGATGCTCGTGTCAAGACTTAAACTCACTTGACATAAGAGCATTTATTTAATCCATACATTTACGATGAGATTGATACTATATTATTTTATCATGCGACTAAAATTAACTAAAGATTTTTCATCATTTAAAGAACATGCTTGAAAATCAATTTTACTTAAATAATATATATTTTTATAAGCTATTTTAAAACTGCTCGAAAAATGTAATTGAAAATTAAATTTAATTATTCATAGAAATTTTAACAATTAATTTATACATCATTGACAAAATTAAAAAATTGATTATTATTTTATATAAATTTATTTATTTATATTTAAATTTGAATTTAAAAAATGCAAAAAATAAACTCTCCGGCCGGGACTTGAACCCGGGTCTCCCGCGTGACAGGCGGGGATACTGACCCCTATACTACCGAAGAGATGAATGCAAAAAGTCTTTTCGGTTATATCAAGCTAATGTCAGAATTATTTAATTGATTTAATGTATTATCTAGCCAATCAAGTAATTAAAAAAAAATGTCAAAGTAATTAATGTAATTTTTTTTTATTAAATTTTAATTTTTTACATCATTA
Source organism: Aphidius gifuensis (assembly GCF_014905175.1). NCBI lineage: Eukaryota > Metazoa > Arthropoda > Insecta > Hymenoptera > Braconidae > Aphidius > Aphidius gifuensis. The sequence continues at coordinate 19,594,965 of NC_057791.1, read as the reverse complement.
TCTCCATCTGTTCATTAAATATATAAATTTAAACTTTTTTTTTTTCTTTTTTTTATGTCCTTTTACAATCTAATGATCGTCGCCGGTTTTTCAATGGAAAAATATCCATTGTGATTTTGTCTTTTTGACAATATCGATATTCAATTCATTCATATATTTATTTACACTCATTATCTCCATTAACCAGTTAACGATGAGTCATTTAAATAAAAAAAAAAAATTCACTTCATCATTATCGATCTCATCTTTCAACAGCATCTCATTCTCTCTTTGCTAATTTGTCTCTTATTTTATTTCATTTTCTTTTTTTTTTCATAATCATTTGCGTCCTGTCATCATCTCCAACCCCACCCACATATTATTTTTTTTTTTTTATCACAATCCCATTGGGAAAAGTTGATAACAACTTTGTATGCATATTAAAAAAAATTAAAACAAATAAAAAATTTTAATTTTTACATTTAAATTTTCAACAAAACTCAAGGTTTTTTTTTTTATTCTCAATAATAAAAAAGTGTTAATTTTAAAATCCTATTGTTGAAATTATTTAATAAAAATTTTTTTTTTTATCAATTTAAATAATAATAGAAAAAAAAAAAATAAAATAGTTTTCATTCAAATGGATTGTCAACTCACAGAATAAATCCAACATTCTTCTGATTAAATTTAAAATAGAAAAAAAAAATAGTATTACGTTTCAAAGGCCATTAAATTATTGCTATTCTCTATTTGCTATAATTTTTCTTTTGTTTAAATAATCATTATTATTATTCTTTCATCATCAACGACAATATATGATTGTCCTCGCTTCATTGGAATTTACACTTTAACACCAAGACAAAACTAAACCTGTTAGAAGCTTTGAATATTTTTTATTTATTTTATTTCATCCTCTATCAAGTTACATGTTTTAAAATAAATAAAAAAATATATTATATTCTCGCTTTTATCTAAATTAAATGGGTAGATAAAAAATATAAAAAGTATCCCAAAAAAAAAAAAAAAAAGGATAAAAATAAAACTAGTCTTTAAGTATCCTAATATTTTATATCATCAAAGGCGTGAATTAAAAATTTGATAATACACATAATAAAATGATATCTTTGTAATGATTAATAAATGTGTATAAATTTGTAAATAAATATGTTAATATTTGGTAAAATAATATGCAAAATAACATCAACAAAAATATGATATGGATAAATTTTAAAAGCAGTACAGTTATATAATTATTATTATTTTTATTAGCTTTTGCATGTTGTGTGTTTGTGTGTATAAATATGTTCATTGCCTTGAGCTCATGAATGCATATTTTCTTGAGTTTAAATGTAACGGATTTACGTTTTAAATGGCCTTTAACATAGCCAACTGCATAATAGCTTGCTTGAGCTTTGGCCCATTGTCTAGAAGTGAGTAACATTGACAAAGATATACATGAGGACAGTCAACTTGAAAAGACCAAAATTATGATAAAGATAAATTTTTTTTTTTAAATAAAATTAACATACTATATTTACTTGTTTTTTTATATATTTTTTTGTTTATTCAACGTAGAAAATATATACGCATTTGTACTACTTTTATATTTTCAATTTATTTATCTTTTTATTTTTCTTTTATGAGGAAAAAAAATATATAATATTAGGTATCATTAATATTCAATTTTAATACAACTCTTTTTATTTGTCATAAAAGAAATTTTTTTTTTTTGTGTGCTCATGGTATGCATTGCATATATAGTATTATTATTTTTGTCCCATCAGGATACGGATGTTCAATGGTCGTGTGAAATCACGAGACTAGAATAAAGATGAATACTCGAGCATGTTCGGGGAAACGAAAATAAGCCATATGAATACGTGATAAATGTCTAGGTACAACTAGAATAACTTAAAAATGTCGAAATAATTTTTTTTATTTTTATTTTATTAGTTGAAAGATTTTTTATTTTTGTATTCATGTTGAAATGTATTATTTAAATATTTTCAAATTTGATATTCTTGCTTGATATTAAATTATATAAATTAAATTAACTATAAAATATTTAACTGCATATTTTTTAATTTAATTTAATTAATTTTTAAATATTAAATATATTACTTCTTAGTTTTTTTATTTATTGTGTTTTTTCTTTGGGCCATTTAAAATTTGATGAATTTTTAAAATTATTAAATGATTGTTTTTAAATATATGGGGCTTATAAATTTAATTGAAATTATTTAAACAAAGTTTTGGATAAATTTTTGATATATTATATTTAAATTTATTCTTGGTTATCAGCAGATGAATCTATGTCAAATATATATACGTGTAATTTTACTTTTTAATTCATCATTGAATAAATAAAAATATTAAACAATTTAAATATTCAATGCAAAATTTATAGTGTATAGAAAAAAAAAAAAAAATAATAAATGGACCATCATAATACAACTATCTTTTTCCATCTCGCTTTTGAATGTTGGCCATAGCGCCTGAAGTCCCCGGCACGACTTTGCAAAACTTGTTATCGCAGTAACAAAGACACTAACTCACCGGAGTTTCCCAATTTCATTGCTCAAACTAGTTGCAAACGTGGATTCTAATGGTATGTATTTGTCGCCTGGGAACCCGTCACTATATCTCTGAAGGATATATAAATTTTATTACTATTTTTTAAAACAATAAACTACAAAAAAAAAAGCTCGAATCATATCAAAAATATAAATTATTAAAACTTCACAAAGTTTTTCTTTTTTATAAACCTTGTAAATTTTAAAAGCAAATTTTTTAAAATAATTTTAGTAGCTTTATATTTGAACTATATAAATACATGTAATTTTTATATATTTATTTTTATTTTGTTGAATAGTTATGGACTTTTGGAGTATTAAATAAATTTTGAAAATACATAATACTCTTGTGAATATTACAGAGAGTAAATGTTTCAAGAGGACATAATAAATAAAAAATAATAATATGTATTAAAAATTAAATTTAACAAAAAAGTTTGTTGACATATTGTTGAGTATAAAGGATATAACAATCCAGATGATGACCCTCATGGAAAATTACAAATTTTTATATTTCATGCGATACCTTTAAAGTTTAGTTATGAAACAAGTTACAATAAATGACTTTATAAACAATGGTATGTTGTATAAAAAATAAAAAACTTTGTGATTCATGTATTGAGGGTAAAAAGAAAAAAAAAATATATAAATGTTAAAAAGAGTTGTAAGAGAAAGAAGGTAGTAGAGAGTCAACTGACAACTAGCAATTCCCAGCACCTTCAATGGGTTGACTTTAAAAAATAGTTGAAAATAAAAATAATAATAATAATGAAATAAAAAAAAGTAAAAATTCAATGGAGAATGAACGGTACTTGAGTACATAACGAACGGTCAACTGTAAGAAACATGTTAAATCGTGAATCATGAACGACAAGAGAATCAGCGGTGACACTTTGAAAAATCATAAATGACAAGTCGTGGGGTCTCATCGTCGACATCATCACATTTATCTTATTGTCGTGAAATAAGTCACACTTGGTACGAGTGCCCAATTTAATATCAATATATAAATACCATATTAATCAATTTTAAATATATTACAATACTAATAAATTTAGTTTTTAAAATAATAATTCAATTCATTTGAAAAATAAAAATTGATCAATTAAAATTCCCTTATTTATTAGAAAAAAAAAAAATTGAATTAAACAGAAAAAATACTCTGTTTTTTTATATTATTGATAAATTTAAATTTTAAAAATATGTAAAATTACATTAAAATACTAAAAAAATATCAAATTTAATTTACTATTTTGATATGATTTAAAATATTATTAAAAAAACAATTTAATAATAATATTTTCATTAAAATTTTACAAGTAATTTTGAATTTTTTTTTGCAGCTGCCAAAGTGATAGATAATTCACTGAAAAAATTTTGCCAAGAACCATATAAATAAACTAAAAAAATCCATTGAATTTTTTTTCATAAAATTTATAAAAAATAGAATAAAAAAAATCTAATAATCTATTTAAATTATTTGTCTCAATGCAATAGGTAATTGACCTCAATTTTTCTTAGCTACATAGAACAATATATTTTTCATCATCATTTCTCAACTCAATAATGTAGGACAATTAAAAATGACATCAAGAAAAATAATTTAAAATAGAATATAGAAAATAAAACGACCATTTCAGGAATTTTTATAATGCAAAAAAAAAAAAATAATAATAACAATAATTGACCGCTCCCACGATAAGTATCTTTTTTATTATTTTTTTATTAACATTGTTTGTATTCTGTCTGCAAAGCCATGGTTGTTTAGCTCATCGTCTCATCGATTTCATACCATGACTCATCGTTGTCTCATTGTTGGTTAAATTTCCACAACATTCAAACAATTATTATTATCATCATTATAAAAAAATTATTATTTCGCATCCAAAATATATGTACACAAACCAATAAATTTGTAAAAAGTTTATTCATCCAAAAGATTTACGGTCATATTTATCGTTTTTCTATATACACACATGTACATTATGTACGAAAAAATTAAAAAATACATACGAGAGCATCACATTGAAATAAACTAAATGGATTTTTTTTATATTCATTTTTAAATAAATTGTTTTCTTTTGTTTGATTATTTATGCCAAACAAATTGCACGATGCTAAAACTGCAGTGCAGATTGCCAAGTTTTCCTTCAACCTCAACAATGAATGACCAAGCATTAGCATTTTTATCATCTTTATATATATTTTTATATATACTTTATTTTATTATTTAAAAATATTTATGAAATAAAAAAAGAAAGTTACGTTGTTGTCTTTTTTCTTTTTTTATCTTTTTTTTACTGTACAACTCACGCATCATGTATGATAATTTTTAAAACTTTAAAATATAAAATTCAATGTTTAAAATTATTTAAAATTTATTATTTAATTTATTTAAACAAATATGCAAGTGTCTTTTTTTTTTTTTAAATATAAATTAAACAGTTCATATATATTCATTGAAATAAAATATATAAAATAGTAATACATAAATAATCACTGTTGTTGATAATAAAAAATAATAAAAAATGATATATATTTTTCAAGCGCATAATCAATAACAAAAAGAAAATGAAAATATAAAAAAAAAAAACGAAATAAAGATAAAAGAAAATGAGAAAAAAAAAAATTCAAAGCTATATAAAAAATTTAGGTCATATCGATGAGCCAATTTTTGCTCATACCCCATTTCACCCCTTTTCAAAAAATCATGTATATTATGTTAGTCTACTTAAAATATAATAATAACACCGAAAAAAGGGAACCAATATTACGTTTAAAAAAAAAACTTCCCATAGTATTTTTTATATTGGGAATATATTTTAAAAATGATTATTAATTTATTTTTTTTTTTTTGTATTATCTTTTGTAAAAATAAAATTTTAACGAGCAACTGCAACTGCAGCAGCAGTACAATGTCATTAAATATTTTTTTAATTTAAAAAGATTTTATTTTTACTTGTCATTACATTGTATATACGTATTTAAATTATTTCTAAAAAGAATATTTAAAAAATCACAATAACAATATGAAAAAATCATGAAAAAAAAAAAAAAAGACGTAATACATTTTTGCATATAATAAAACTAGGATTACATCAGGATGTTATTTTTTTTTTTTTTTGAATTTTATCAAATATACTCTCTTAATATTGATATATTTATTTTCATATAAAAATCGATATTATGTTGAGTGTATTTGAGAAAAAAAGTGTTACGAATGTACGAGTGAAAATACACTGACAAAATGTTTGAAAATAGAATTCTCAGAGTATCGAATAACAATTTATTTTGAATTGGAATAGCCTAGGAAAAAATAAAGACACTGAAAATATATATAAATGACATGTGCACATGTAAAGCAATGTGTGCCTATCGATATATATAAAGTAACTACGAGAAAGAATAATAAAAGAAAAAAAAAAAAATATAACATACACAGTGCCCAAAAAGATGTTATCTTGTTGGTGGGATACATAATAAAAAGAAGAGCCAATGAAAGGTTGCCTTTTTCTCCCTTTTGTACTAAATATATATAATACAAAATCATCCCTCAAATATACCATCCCTCTCTACCACTTTGTACCAAACCAATAAAAACAACAATTGTTATTTGATCCAGTAAAAGCGATTAAATTTCTTTGACATTGTTGCTATTTTAAATTATCAATTCCACCTTTTCATACGTATCATTTTCATTTTTCAATTTATTATTTTTTTCCATATACTATTTATTATCGAAAATTTATCATTATTTTTTTATTTTAAAATTTTCTTTTTGCCAGCTGCATAAAATCGTCATTGATTTTTTTTTTTTCGATCAAAATATATATATTGCCAAGATTGTTTTTTATTTTTTAAATTTATAGAATTTATATATAGAATTGATGAAAGAATATTTTTTTTTTTTTTTAAATAAACTCTATTGTAAATTTAATTAAACTTTTGTCATTTGAAATGACTCATTTTTAATTATAAAAATAAAAGTTTATAATTTTTTAGTTAAAAATTTGTTTTGACCGAAAAAAAAATCAAGTTTAAAAATAAAAAATAAAGCTTCAGTGTTAAATAAACTTTTTTTGTTTGAAATATAATTTGTAGCTTGTTGATTATATATGGTATATGCATAGCAGGTGATGGTGTACTTGGTTGTTAAGTATTTAATATTTTTGTGCATTTAGGAACAAAAGTCGACTAAAGTTTCATTTCCGCGGTCCAACTACAAATGAAGAATACATAAAAAAATATATACTATGTATATATAAAGTAAAAAAAAAAATTGTAGAAAAAGGTTTTTGTCCTGTGTAAACATGGTACCTTTGATAGTTGGGTCTGTTAAAATAGTCTTTGTGGTTTTATGTACATAACCGGGGGCGCCTTGTCTCGCATATACACTAGTTTTTCTTATTCGAAAAATTATATTATTTTTTTTTCCCTTTTTTAAATTTATATAAGACGATGAAAATGTGAAAAAAAAATATATGTCTCAAAATTTTTAGACGTTAATGGAGAAGTGATGGAAAGTATAAAAGAATACATATTTAAACATCTGTCCTCTTAATAAAAAAAAAAAAAAAAAAATGTATAAAAAAGATTTGTGTTGCTAACATTTAAATAATTATTTAAAGAAATTCAATAAAATACATAAAATAAATAATTTAGAAAAATTTGCTTCTGTATGTATTTACTGATATTGAAATCGATGAGAATTTTAAATAAAAAAAAAAGAACAAGAATTCGTTCAAATAATAAATATCAAAGAAAGAAAAATAAATAAATAAATGTTTATTTGAATAGCAATCATCAATTTAATTCATCTCATTATTGACTGTAAAAAAAAGGACAGTTCTTTTCAGGCTCATTGACTTACTTGATTCTCTTATTCATCGAATATTAACGTTGTTTAAATAATAAAAAAAAAAAAAATAAACAGAGAGAGAGAATAAAGAATGAGCCAAAAAATTAACCACACCTGATGCAATTTATGATGAGTTGATGATAGCTAAGCAACGAGGTAACGTTGAATACCCTCATCCTCCTCCCACCTTGTTCAATAAAATATCTTATTACCTCGTGAATTGGCCCAAGCTTTAATAACCGAATATTCCAGCCAGACCGTAACGTCAAGGTGCGGAGTTTTTATTCCTGTCGTTTTTAAAAAAAAACAAACTTTTTTTTTTTTTTTTTACCTTTTTAAATTAGCTTTATCCTTTTGAAAGTAAATTTGACAGCCAAAAATGATTTTTTTTTTTTTTTTTCATCTATAAAATTTACAATTAACAAAAATTATATTTATCTATTTAATTATTAAATTTTTTTTTAAGAAAATATGACAGAATTACAGGTAAAAAAAAAAAGCTTTTGATTTTTTTCTTTTTAAATTAAAAAATTGAAAAAAATATTTGAAAAAAAAAAAAACTAAATTAATTTCACATATACTTTGACAGGTTTTTTTTTTTTTCTATTTCTATTTTCATTAAACATTTACAATTAAAAAAATAATAATAATAATTTATAAAATATATTTTCTATACACCCAACTGTGAGATAGAATTGAATATCAATTTTTCTTTAATTTTAATTGGATATTTTAAAAATATATTTTCAAGATCAATTGTATAGATTTAAAAACCAATCAAATACCAACATGATTTTTTAATAAATTCATGAAAAAACATTTAATGATTGATGCCTCAATCCTTTAAAGTTATCCACTCACTTATAACGACTCGTCACTTGACTAATATTTTTTTAAACACGTCAAAGTGTTTGGATGATTAATACTTTTTATTTGTTACTTAATTTTTTTTTTTTTTTAAATCCAACAAACCGCCAATTTAAGATTAATAAATAATAAATAAATAAATTGACACGATATATTTTCTAACGAGTATAAAATTTTACAATATATAAAAAAAATAACAAAAAATATATTTCAACTGCTAATTAATCAGAATGAGTTATGGATCTTCATGTCCATATATTAATTTACTACGTCTATTTTATTTATATTTTTTTAAACGAATTCTATCTGAGAATAAAATATTTATTTTAACATCAACCTTGAATTAAAAGAAACACAAGTTTCACAATAAAACATTGACATATAAAGACAAGATTCTTTTTCCGGTTTTTACAAATTTATCATATAAGGTATTACAAAGTTGTTCAAAAAAAAATAATGATATATATAAATTCTTATTCAGTTGTGGGTATAAATACATCAAATGATAACAAAAAAAAATTCATGAAAAAAAAGACATTATATAGAAAATAAATACTTCTGTTTCATCATGTTGGATTTTGATCAATTCTCAAGATCTATATATGTTTCAAGTTCAAGAAAACTCTTATACCAATGAGCATTATTATTTTTTACTTATACGATTTCTATCTAAAAGTATCACTGTACAATTTTTCATTATTATTATATATATCTTTTCAAAGTTTAAACTAGATTGTCGGACTTCCTTTAGAGTTTAGAACCATCACTGTTATTCAGCAATTTTCATCAGGATGTCGTCCTTCCCCTTGGGCTCCTCAAAAGTATAGAGAAAAAAAAAAAAAAACCCGCGCCAGACAACTCAAAATTTCCTGTCAGACGTAAAAAAAAATTTCCCCCTTGGACTGAATCATTTACGACATGTGGAAATCATGTTGGGGATTATAGCTATTTTCCATTTTATAATAAATGTCGCATGTTAGATTTTACTCAACACTTATAGTTATCTAATATTTACTAGATGTAAATCATGTTACAATTAATTATTGATAATATCAGCATGATTTTCTCTATAGTCATATATTATTAATATTCATAATGTCAATTGCTTTACTAGTTCAAGTATGTTTATCATAACTTAATCAGTTCATAGTCATATTGTCTGTATACATTTTTAACTTAATCAAGTCATTATTTTTATATTATATATAATTCTTATCGCAGTTGCATTTGTAGTTTCGTTTACATAGTTGTGCGTTAAAATAGACATGAAAATATTAATATCAGGTATAAAAGAACCGCAAAATCTATGAACAAAATGCCGAAACAGTTGCATATGTAGAACGACCAAGGTTCAAATATGGTATACCTGGTTGAAGAAACTAGAATGGAACCCAACCGTTAAAATTCATTTGTCTTCCATCGAGAGGGATGCTTTTATATTGCTATATATTTTTTTTATTCTTTTACTGCCCCTTTTTGTTATTTTACTTTTTTTTTTTTCAGGGAAATTTAAATTATGCCTTTGGGGTGTTTACTCTAGTCAAACGAACTATACAGAATTTTAGAAAAAAAAGCAAGCTTATTTACTGTTTGATGGGGGTGTGGTATCAAGTGATAATTGCTAATGTCTGTTGAAAAAAAAAAAAAAAAAAAGGTAAATTGTTGATAAAGGAAATTATTCACCACCTGTTTGATGTAATTTTTATTTATTTTATTTTTCAAACCAATGATTCTTATCGTCATTGCACATGACTGGTTTTAAGATGAATATTCAAGTTAATTTTAGTTGAAGAAAATTATTTATTTTTTTTCATTTTTAATTTACATTTTAATATGTATTTATTTTATCATCATTCTCTTTCAATTTAATCTGTGAGGATTGAATGATGAATGACATAACGAGATCGATTTATCAGAAGGTGATTCGGTGGTTACGGGAAGAGAAGAAGATCTACTACATAATATAACAAATGACCAAAGTCAAATAAAATAAAATAAAGAGTTGAAGAAATGAAAAAGAGAATAAAAAATATAAAAAGATAAATGTAACAAGAGAAACCAGTGGACGTTAACAATTTCGGTAGTTAAACGAACGCTTTTTTTTTTTTATATTTTTTATTTTTTCTAATTTAATTTTTTTTTTTTACTCTATTTCATGAGAAAGATTGTTAGTGTAGTTAAGTTGCAGTGTTGGCGATAACGAGGCGACGACCGGAAACTAAATATACACGTGTTTCTATTTATCTTTTATTTTCTCGAAAAAAAAACATATCAAATCACAAAGTGCCCTATTATAATTTAACTTTATCAATTGTTTTAAAAATAAATTTAATAATAAAATTAAAAAAAAATTTAATCGCTTGCTTGCACTGATAAGTAAATAAATAAATTATAATACTATTATCATTATAAAATACTCTCAATAATAATCAACCTGTCTAATTGAATTTTTTAATTATATAAAAATAAAAAAAAACAATTATAAAACTTGGAGAATTTATATTATTTTCTCTATATGGATAAAATTTAAAACAATAATTATCTGATGACTCAATATGCTTAAGTATACCCTAATTTATAAAAATCTTGTTAAAAAAAAATTTTAATATAAAAAAAAATAGATAGAAAAATTCAAACGCCTTTGAATTATGTTCAAATTTGACATATAAAAAAATACGAATCTTTCTAATGACCCGTATATAAAGAATTGAATAAAAAAAATATAAAAAAATTTATTACTCATCGTTTATAGTATATAATTATACACTACTGTTGATCATTATTCATTTTTTTATTTATTTTTTAAATAATTATTTAGTATATAAACAATGTAGCTTCTTCAAATTGATTATAAATTATTTGTTAAATGTTTTTTCTTCTTCATCAATACAAATACCAACAAAATTGTTAAAAAAAAAAAAAAAAACAAATAAATAATTGCAAAAAAGATATTTACATAATTAATAGATCATTTATTTGTTTATTTTTTTAAAGGCTTAAGTGCATTCAATAGATAACATGGCCAACAAATTCACAGCAACACGTGAAAAACATTTAAACAGCCCTCAAGTATTTTAAAATTTTATATATAAAAAAAACCCCTGTGAAGCAGGGGGATCAATTATTGTGAGAATGACTTTTTGGTATTTTCAATGAGCACATATAAACCAACATACATTTTTACATTTAAACCCACACATTTAAAAAATAGAAAAAAAAAAAAAGTAGCTAGCTAAGCTAACGGGGTTCTACATCGCGTTCCCAACGGACCTTTTTTTTTTTTTTATGTTTTTTTTCTATTTCCATCCTCACGTTTCTTATATATACTTGTTGTTTTTTTAATTTTTTTTTTTTTTATTGAGAAAACGAGGAGGCTACTAAATGTCTTTGAGAATTTTTAAGAGAAATAAAAAAAAAAAAAAAACAGAACCAATCGTCCCAATCGTGCGAACCTCAAGCAACAAACCAACTGGATGATGACATGCTACATTGAAGGATTTTTTAAAATACCCAGAGGCTAAAATAATATAAAATGAATTATTTTTTTAAAATTTACTAAAGATCCTTTTTTTTATTCCTCTTTTGATCCTCAATATTTATCTTAACTTCAAATATATACTGAATATTCTTTTCAATTTTTTTTACGACACAAATGTATTTTATTTTTTTAAATATAAATAATAGTTTAATGACCTGACATAATATTCTCGAGTCTTCAATCATTAAGTATATTTTCACTAATTATAAATAATAATTTTACTCCAAATAACTTGAAATTTACCGTTAAAAAAATACGTATATATACTTCACTCAATTTTTTTTTCCACAACAAAAAATGAATGAAAATATTTAAAAGTTTTTTGAGATGTCCCAGTTTAATAGTTTCAAAAAAAATAGACACATTTTGCATATATTGTGTATCTCAAAACTGGTGACAAGCACAAGATACTCTTGTGTATAAATTGTTTTTTTCTTTGACATAAAATGTGAATAAAAAAACTTTTAACTTTATTCGATATACATCTTACAAGAATCACGTTGAATAAATGAATTTTTCAAAGTTTAAAATATAAAATACACAAGATGATGATGATGATGATCAAGAGAATAATAAAAAGAAAAAAAAAAAAAAAAAGTACTTAGTACTATATAAGGTAAACATGAATCTGTTGATTGTCATAATTCAAAAGTCGAAGGTAACGAGATCTTCATTTAAACCACAATAAAAAAAAACTTGTTAACCATCAAAACAAATGATTAATAAAAAAGAAGGAAAAAAAAAAAATATTTAATAATGATAATTAAACTTTTTTTTTTTCCATCAGATATAGTGGTGGGTTGGTTGGCAAATGGCAAATGAGTATTTTAGGTATATGAAATTGAACAATCCCCCCATCATCATCAAGGATGACCGTGCTCCGCCTCGGCTACTTCGTCATTCAGCTTTAATACTGTATTTCTTTGGAATAAACCAACTTGATTAACAAGACTACCTTCTTAAAACTAATACATGAAAAAAAAATATATAATCATGCCAAATAACAATAAAATTTATACACATAATAACCGTTATATATTTAATTACAAATCTTGTTAGCGAAAAAATTATATTTCATTGTTATTTTATCATCATCACCTAATTTTCATGCACTACATTATCAACTAATTTAATATTTTTCAAGTTATTTAAAATTTTTTAAAATTATTTATACTATTTTAGACATCAATCATATCTCATTAACTTGGTAGCCAATAAATGCTCATCAGAATGATCAATATTATCAAATGGTACCAATCAATATATTTTGATCAATAGGCGTTACCATTTGAATTATATATAAATACATTATTTGTATATATAAAAATATCATCATGTTGAAAGGTTTAAAAAAAGGGATATATTTAAAAAAAAAAAAAAAAAACAAAACTATGAACACGCTCCCTGGATCAAAAAAAAAAAATCGTAAACTAGAGTCATAGAGTCAGCAGGGTTACTCATAAAAAGTCGATAATTTTTCTTAAAGATTATATAATTTTTTTTTTTATGAATTTACAAGTTTTAAAATCGTCGACAGTTGATTTTTATATTTTTTTTTCTTGTCTAAAATAAAGAATAACGAGCGGCCTGTAATTAGAAATATTCTGGGCGGAGTAAGGAGAGAAACTGAAGGAAGCAAAACTTTTGAGATACCGAAAATAACGCATTGGACCATCAGAAAGATATGTATTTTTTTTAAAATATTTTTCGTCATGGGGTAAGCTAGGCGTGGCGTAGACCATCACTATGATCATTTTTGAAAAACTGTAAATGGGTGGATCAATCCATATGGTTTTTTAAAAAATTTTAAATTTATTTGAATTTAGGCTGATTTTTATATCTTGTAAATAAATTCCTTATTTTTTTCTTTAACATATTTAATAGCCTGTCGTATGGTGGTTTTGAACCTATGTTACATTTTTTTTTTTTTTTTTTTTTCTGTCGATTTTGTTTACCTATGCATAATTTATTGCAACGGTGGATATTTTCCCTTGACGGTAGACTCTTATTTATACTTTTTTTTTTATATCGTTATTGAACCTGTTTTGTTTGTTTCTCTTTTCCTTTTTTTTTCAATTAATTTTGAGTCGTTTAGAAATTGATTAACTTACCTAAATGAGCTTGAAGCTGGAGAAATTATTTTTTCATAAATCGTCTATATTGATGCTACGATTTTCATCATGTTTAATTGATTAGAAACAGCTTCAACCTGTTTAGAAAATATAAAAATATAAATGGGTTTGTTAGACGTACTTTATTTTGATTTATTAAACCAAAAAAAAAATTGGTTTAATGAAAAAACAGACAGATACAATGACGTCATGTTTTGATAAATTGTTAATTATTTTACCAGTCAGTTTGTTGATGATGAGGAGTATTTATTTTTACACTTCACTATTATTGTCAAACAATTTAAATTAACTTGAACTTTTTTATAAACGATTGTTATGAAAATTGAAAAATTTTAATTATAATTTACGATAAAACAATTGTTGATTCGACCAGGTCCAGACACAACACACGACGCTGTTCTGTGACAAAAATTAGCTAACGACAATTTTGGCAAGCTATTTTATTGGTAGATGGCTTTTGTTTTATGCCTGCTGTTTTATTGGCTGTTGTTATTTTACCAATTACATAATTGACCAACTAAAATCGAAGGATAATTTCAAATTTGTATCAACAATTCTGTTGGATCAAGAATTTGGCAAAGAGAAAAAGTATTTTTACATGAAAATTGGTAATTAATTTTTGTTTTTTAATTGTTTATTTTATACAATTAATGGATTATTCATGAAGTGTTCTTTTTAATTAAAATAAAATCTAGAATAAAAAGCCATTTTCCCCAGGTTAAATTTGAGCCAATGATTGAACGTAAAAAATGTCTAGTGATACCGCCATACTACCAATCTTAATTTTGAATTTTAAATTTAAAAAAAGAATAAAAGTATTTATAAATTAATATAAACAATATAAATAAAATTATTAAATAATGAAAAAATTTATAAATATAATTAATCATTGTTGAAAAAATACAAAAGAAATAAATTAAAGAATTTTTTTTTTTAACTTTTGATCTTTCAAGGTTGGCAATGATGATTATATGTCAAAAAAAAAAAAATATATGCTGTCGAATGGCTGTCAAATCGCTGTCGACTGAGTGCTACATTGGAGAGTCGAGCCATCCGCTAGGGAAGGAAAAAATTTAAGTTACCGACTAAAACCCATAATGGCGCCTCAAATCCCATAATTCACCGCTAGAGATCCCATAATCGTGCACAGCCGGGTTGGCAACGCTGGGTTCAGGATACAATCTAACCTATTGTGTCAAATCAAAGTCTTGATCCATCTTGACTTTTACTCATCTTCAACAACAGGCAAAATAATTTCTCCAGGTTGATGTAAAATATCTTCAAGTATGATTAACTTGTCATTGAATTAAAAAAGTATAAAAAAATAAAATTTAAAAAAACAAATACATGGGAGCAAAAAAAAAAATAACAAGAACAATGTCAAATCGTAATTCAGGAAAAGGTCCAATACCAGAACGTTGGTTAAATTGTCCAAGAAGAGCAGAACGTCTTATTCACGATAAATTTTTAGCCTTCAAAACACCATTATCACAAGATTTCGATAATGAAGTATCTGAAGCATATCGTTTTAATGTTGATTTTTTATTTAACAGTGTAAAAGAAAATAAATGGAAACTTGGTTTATGGATTGACTTGACAAATACATCACGTTTTTATGACAGAAAAGATGTTGAATCATATGGCTGTCAGTACCTGAAATTACCATGTCGTGGACATGGTGAAACACCAGATGTACAAACAACACGTGCATTTATAGAAAAATGTAAACAATTTATATCACAACATCCATTAGAAATAATTGGTGTACATTGTACACATGGTTTTAATAGAACTGGTTTTTTAATAATAAGTTATTTGGTTGAAAATAAAGATAATAGTCTTGATGCTGCAATGGCAAAATTTTCAGCAGCAAGACCACCAGGTATTTATAAAAATGATTATATTAAAGAATTATATAAACGTTATGAAGAAGGTGAAACACCACCACCACCTCCACCACCAAGACCAGATTGGTGTTTTGAATATGATAATAATGACGATGATGATGATAATGGATTTAATTCTGGTGGTAGTAATTCCCCACCAGCAAAACGTCGTAAAACTGAATTTAGACATAAAAATCCAGTATTTATGAAAGGTGTTCTTGGTGTATCATCAGTATCAGATAGGTCAAAATTATCACATGTACAAAAAAGAGTACAAGATATATGTAAATGGACAAAATCTGGATTTCCAGGCTCACAACCAGTATCAATGGGACATAATAATATAAAATTACTACAGGATATACCTTACAGAGTATCATGGAAAGCTGATGGAACAAGGTAAATTAATTTAAAAAACAAATGATTAGTTATTTTTATTAATAACTTTTATATTTATTTACAGATATATGCTGTTGATACAAGCAAATGGTGAATCATTTTTTATTGATCGTGACAATAGTGTTTTTAAAATAGATGTTATTAAATTTCCACATTACAAAGAAACACATAGGCTACTTTATGATACACTTCTTGATGGGGTAATTATAAATAATTTAAAATTTTATTTATATGATAAACAAAGTAAATATAAATATGGTTTTTTTCTTTTTGTTAATTAGGAAATGGTAATTGATCATGCTGGTGGTAAAGAATATCCTCGTTATCTTGCTTATGATATAATTATGTATGACAATATAGATGTTTCAAAATTAGGCTTTTATCCTGATCGTTATAATATAATAAAATATAAAGTTATGGCTGGTCGTCATAGAGCAATAAGTGAACGTAAATTAATAAGAGAAAAAGAACCATTTTCAATACGTTTAAAAGAATTTTGGCCAGTTATGCAAGCTGATCGTTTATTAAGTGATAAATTTTCACAACAATTAGGACATGAACCAGATGGTCTTATATTTCAACCATCAAAAGAACCATATTGTCCAGGACAATCAGATAAAGTATTAAAATGGAAACCATCATCATTAAATTCAGTTGATTTTAAACTTAAAATTGTTAGGGAAAGTGGTCTGGGTATTGTTCCTAAAAACGTTGGACAATTATTTGTTGGTTCACAAACAGTACCATTTGCACAAATTAAAATTAATAAAACAATTAAAGAACTTGATAATAAAATTATTGAATGTAAATATGAAAATAGAAAATGGGTATTTATACGTGAAAGAACTGATAAATCATTTCCAAATTCATATGATACAGCAATGTCTGTTTGGGAAACTATTAGAGATCCAATTACAACTGAATATTTACTTTATTTTATACGTGAAAAGGATTTGTTGATAATTCTGATCTTATGCCACTACCAGCTAAATTAGAATCAAATAGTTCATCATCAAAATATGTTCATCATAATCAAAGACGATATTGTTTAGTTATTTAATTATCTATTTAATTTAAATTTCTTTTATTTTGTTACAAAAATAATTGATTGTTTTTTCTTCCCCATTTTGCATGGTTCAAATTGACCTAGGTACAAGAAAAAACAAAACGTATACAAACTGTCATTTAAAAAACAAATGTAATTGAGATTTAAATAAAAAAAAAAAGACGTTTACTTTACTATTAAATTGTTGTTGAATTTATTTATTTTTTGTATTTAAATTTTAGCATTAAATATTGTGGTCAACTGTTCATCTACCGGCCTTGGCGAATAACAATCTTGTAATAATTAGTTAATCAAAAAAAGAGAAGATTTTGCAAAAAACAATATTCAATTTTTTTTTTTTTTTTATTATGAACAATATTCAATTTAATTTTTCATCAATATAATGTTATTATTTCACGAGGTCAATTGGATACCGATTTTCATAAGAAACCTATGACTTTTCTGTTGGCGATAACTCATAGAGTTTTTCACTGAAAAATTAGGGTTGTTAATTTACCGGTGTTTTATTTTTTAGAATTTTAACCGTATTTTTTCACCGGTAAAAATCATTTCAACCAAAAAAGGCGGAGTTTACCAGAGCCAATCACCGTTTGCGCGGGTGATTTTAAATCATCGAGCTTGTCGTTAAAAAAAAAGTGAAGGAGCAACATTCAAAAACAAGTTGGAATGAATTACAATAATTAAACTTTTTTTTTTTTAATTTGATTATTCAATCCTTTTTTTTCTTCAGCTATCAATTTTTTGCCACCATCAATTTCATGCTGGAGTAATTTCTCCGCCACCAACCTCATACCGGAGTAATTTCTCTGGAAATGGGCCAAAACAGAGAAATGCCAGAGTAATGCCAGAGTAATATTTCCACCAGGAAGTTAAGAATAATGAAGATATTTTTATTCAAGTTTATACCGTTAGGTAATTTTTTTAAATATTTTATATTGACCTGATAGAAAAAGAATATATAAATAAATAATGAAAAACGAATCAATAATATATAAAACAATGTCAGATAATTTTAAATATTAAATATACAACATTTTTTAAAAATACTTTTATGGACGTTTTAAACAAAGGCTAAGTTACAAAGCAATACGTATGAGGGTAGTTATAATGGTATATTCTTTCAGTTTCGTTACTGTTAGATAACTTTTTAAAATATTTTATATTAACCTTATATAAAAAATAATAAATAAATAATGAAAATCAAAAAGTTATATGAAATATAGAATGATTTTACAATTAGAATTATTTTCATAAAATTCGATCTATTTTTATTAAAATAAATTTTCAATTACATTATTATGACTTGTCCCAATCGATGCATAAACTAAGCGATACATAAGATGAGCGATTCTAAATAAATTTCAACTTTTTTAGATAATAGTACAATGCAACGACAAGTAAATAGGCAAGTTTATTTGTATACGTACACATGAATGTTTCGTCAAGTCGTTGAGTCTTCAAGCTGTCAAGTACTTGTGAGAGTAATCGCGTAGAACTTTTTGACTTGACTATATCCTGAACATCTGAGTGTTAAAAAAAAAATATAGCAAGTGCAAAGTGTACGTCTATACAAATCGGTAAAAATAAAAAAAAAATCTACTCCAATTTCTTGATTTATATCCTTTAACTAAAACTAGATAAGCATAAAATATAAAAGTGTAAATTTTCCAATTCAAACAAATATTTTTGACAAATATTTATCACTTTTTAGAAAACCAAATAGAAAAATAATATTAAAAATAATTAAATGTCGAAATAAAATCAATCAAAAATATAAAAAATTATATCATAAACGAATTTTGCTTCATTGATATTATTAATATTTCTTTTAAATGTATTTGTTATAAATAAATTGATAAATTATCACTCAAATAATATACATTTTCCATTATGTTGATAATTTTTTTTTTTTTTTTTTTTTCTTATTAAAATGTGAATGCTATGAAAGGGTAACTAAAAAATAAAAATTCCAAGCCATTTTTTAATGTTAAATAATAATAATAATCATATATGAATTTCGTAAAAACAAATAATTATAAATAATATTTTTACGTAGATATGATATAAAATATCATAAATAATATATATCTACACAAAATAATAACGAAAAAGAAATATCTTATATCTTATTATTATCTTATTAATATGTTTTATTTATTTATTTATTTATTAAATAACCCAGCAGCACTTAGTGCCATTTTAGGGGTACAGTGTAAAATTACATGGGAAATGTAATTTAGCAAAAAGGGATAATATAATACAAATCATAAGACTAAAATAATATTCGTATAACAAGTAAATAATGGACTAGCCCAAACGTGTGCATAATATAAATCAATAAGACTAAAATAATATTCATATAACAAGTAAATTTTTATTTATTTTTTTATGAAAAACTTGTGTGTAATTTAAATAATTTTATATATTTTTTTTTTTCATAGCAAAATTATGGAAACGCTTAGCTGGAATTAACGAAGAGAATATCTAGGCTTCGTCCAATTTAATTAAAAAATAATTTTACTAAAAAAAAAAAAAAAAAATAGTATAAAGTCAATGTATGTATACGTAAAAGTCAACACCTGTTAACGCGAGTCCAACGTTACTAGTGGTGCTAAAAAATTACGTGTACAAAAGAAAATAATGATTTTTAAAAAATAAATAAAAAATTCATATTTAAATTAACGAAAAATTTTAAAAAAAAATAATATTTGATGAAAATATTTATTGATATATTAATAGATCATTTATAATATTTGTAGATTATTTTAATTAAGCTTCACTCTTGTATCGCGTTGATTCTGACTTTTCGTTTTTTAATTTTCTTTTTTAAAGGGAGAATGCTTGCTGAGCTTGCATAGACAAGACCAAGTGGATGATAAGTAAATACAAAAAAAAAAAGGAATTCTAATTTCTAAACTATCCCATTTTGCTAAATACCAAAAAATTATTTAATGCAATTATAAAAACGATTTAAATTTTAAATAGTAACATGGCCGTTGACCATTCAATATATCTTGAACTAAGAACTGTTAAATTTTGTTTAAAATATAATAATTATTATAAACACAAAAATAATCAACAATTAATTATATACACATACCAATCGACCATGGCAAAAATTAATCAGAATATAACGCAATAATAATTCTCCCAAAATTATTATTTTTTCATTTTGATTTTTAATCAAGTTTTTCATTGTTATTTTTTTAAACAAATCATTTAATATACTTGACAATGTAAAACTTATCATTTTTTTTTAATAGCTGTTTTTTTTTTTTATATACACCAACTACCATATTTCCGGTTATGGATGATAATAAATGTTATTTTAAAATTGTTCAACAAAATTAAATGCTAAAAAAATTTTAGTTCGTTAAAAACTATCCATATATCAGAAAATAGATGTATAGTTTTATCAAGTGCAATGATTCAACGATTATTATTTTTTTTTATATTCTCGATGCTATACAATTGATTGTTGCTTCGAGTTATATACAGTTTAATTAATTTCAAAAAGATAAAAGTAATAAAATTGACAAAAATAAATAATGTCAAAGTTCCTGAAATTTGTATGTTTATTTACGAAAAGTTAAATATCTATTGCTGTTAAATCGGTGAGTGGTATCATTACAAATAAAAAATGTAAATCGTATTTTATTACGAATTCATTACAAAATATTTTAATTATAAATAGATACAGTATATGATATATATTTGTAAACTTGATTAAGTAATTAAAATTGAAGCATACACGTGGGAAATATATTTTATTTGAAATAAAAAATAAGTCAATAATAGTAATAAATGTCATTTGACAAATTTAATTTTTTCTTTAAATCATTACAATATTTATGTACATGTAATGCCTGAGCTTGAAGATGAAAAAAGATGAAGCTGCAATAGTATGTATGTAGTATAGTATGATACTAAATAATTTTATAAAATAATTAACAGGTTATTCTTTATTTTTGATTAATTAAATATAAATTTATTTTTTAAACAACCAATACTAATAATAATTTTTGTTTTTTAAATATTTAGGAAAAAAAAGAGCATCAAAAAGAATTGATACGTTAATATAATCATTTTATTTCCCATCATTTTATTTTTGTATAATCCCGAAACCGTCCATGTTTAATAACCATGAGTTAAATGATGGGCAATATTCTTTTGGCAATATTTCCAAATATTTGGTTGCATATTCTTCGAAATCACAATCAAAAGGAACCTTTACAGCCAAACGTTGTTCACGTGTATTTAATATATTCGCAGCTGTTTTGAAAAACTGAACAGTTGCGGCTGATTCTGGAATATGTAATAAATAAAGTTCTGGTGAATTTTCAAGTACAGCACTTATTATATCATCGGTAGTTTTTGTAACATTAGGCAATCTTAATAATTTTAAATTTTTTAAAAGTTTTAATGAGTCACTAATTTTATCATTTTTTCCCCATATATCAAGATTACGTAAATTATTAATATTCGAAATTGATACTATTCCATCATTAGTTATGTACTCTCCATTGAACTGTAAATCGGAGAGATTTTCCATTGTGTTTACGACTGTATATAAAACCTCATCAGTTATATAGCTAAAATTTAGTAAATTCAAAGTTCTGATCTCTTTTAGGTCAAGTATACCAGGGACTGCTGCCATCATATCATAATTGAATAATACGGATAATTCATGGTTGTTGCTTTTCAAATAATGGAAAATTTTTTCAGGGTTATCAATTCCTCCAATTTCAAGTCTTTTTAGAGCCTTAAGTTCACCAAGTACCTGAAATTATTTATAAAAATATGTTAAAATAAAATTAAAAAATGAAAAGATTTTTTTATATGTTTTTGTACTAGATATAAAGTTTAACTTACGGGAATCTTTTCTTCTGGAAAAAATCCAGATGATGGAATATAATCTCGCCAATTTGCAATAATTAAATCAGTTAATGACTTTGCAACATTATTGAGTGAATCAATAAATTCAGTCGGAATATATTGATGTTCATATCCTTGAAAAATAACGGATAATGTTTTAAGATTTGATAAATTTGATAAAGCGTAATTGTTAAATCTAACTATTTTGTTAGAAAAAACCCATCTTATTCGTAAAATCATGACGTTGCGACAATGGTTGTTAACAATTGGCAATGCTGTTCTATGACAGAAGGCAGTTAAGTCTAATTCGTTTAAAAATTTGCCACAATTATATAGCATTGAATAGACGAAGCAAAATTCTTGACGTATGTTGGCAAATTTATTTAGACAATTTTTGTTGTAACTCCAGTACGTAAACTTCAGTTTTTTAACATCACCCCACGATGATCGAAGAATTTCTTTCCATTTTTTACACACTAAAACATAAATTAATTAAAATAAATAAAAATCAATAAATAATTTTTTTGAATGAATATAAATTGATATTGTAATTGTAGCGTACCCAATGCAATTTTTGGTCTTTCACGTGATGGCACATACTTGAATATGATAGACAAACAATCATCATTAACAAAGTCAATCTAAAAGAAAATCATGAAAATATTAATAATAATAATAATAATAAATAAAATAAAAAAAAAAATCAACAACGCTAATTTAATATTAATTTTTTACTTGAAAACTGTATTTTAAAACTAACCTTTGTTATTTCATCGTTTAAGGCTGGTAATGAAACTTCATTCACAGACATTTTTAATGTTTTAATTTTTAATATTTATTAATAGTAATTTATGATTTTTCTTCTTTTTTTTTTTTTAAGTAAGGATTAACTGTTGAATTTTAACTATTTTTTAGCAAAAAAGCACGAGTGAAAACTTTTTAGCACGTGGTGTAACACCGGCACAGCATTCGTGTATGTTCCACTGAAATATAATAAACTGGCAGCCGAACTCCGTGTCGCCGAGAGAGAAACTCAATGGTAGTCGTGTTGTCCTCGTCGGTACAGTCGGTACAGTCCAGACACGCAATGTTAAAATTTCAGAGCAAAGCCGTGGTGGGGGAAATATTGCAGATTAAGGTACCAACATTACAACTGAAATTTTTTAGGAAATTTTAGTTTGTAATATTGCTTCATGAGAGGCAAGATGGCGTCAAGTGTAGGCGCGTATATTTAAAATTTTCGATTTATTATGTTTATGTTTTTTTTTATTATCAGATTAGATTTTATTATTGTAGATTAGATAAATTTTATACAATTATAAATTTGATATTTTTGTTAAGCATCAATTTTTTATTATAATTATTATTATATTATAATTTATAACATATATTACAGTTATTATATACATGTTTTTTACAATTAATATATTATATACTATTGAAATTATAAATCATTTGTTTGTTTATTGAAAAAAAAAATATTCTGATACTTAATTATTTTACGAGAAAATGATAATTTTTATTACATAAAATAATAATCAATCAATATAAATAAAAGCAATAAAAATTAAATTAAATTGTAATTAGGATTTTTTTTTTTTTTTTTTTTTGGCGCTTTCAATTTATCCATTATTATTTTATTTTTTTCCCCGAGCAACAATTGATTAATATTTAGTATTAAATATTGAGTAATAAAGTAATATAAAATTCCTGAACAAGAGTATTTGTCGATTTTATGATTTTATGTTTCATTTATTTAGATAAAATCTAGATGAAACGAAAACATAAAATTATTATTATCAACTAATTCATTTTGATAACAGTTGAACAACAACAACAACAAGATTTTAATTATATACTTTTATTCAACAATGAACGTGTGTTTATTTAATTTTTTTTTTTTTTTTATTAAATCTTTCTTTGATTAGAATTTTTTACTTTTAAACTTTAGATGTTTTTTAATGTTTATTTATAAATTTATAATTTTGACTGATTGCAACACTGAACACTATCATGATGTCATAATTTGTTAAATTGACAAGTCACCATTTTAAATTGTTGTTTTATAATTAATATTAGTAGATTACTTTTTTAAATAAAAAAAATATACCTATATAAATAGTTCGTAGAAGTTAAAGATAATTTAAACTAAGTCATTTGTTGTTTGTTCAAGTGAATGCTTCTGTTGTAATATAAAAATATCAAAAATTAATTGAGATTTTTGTGAAAAATACTTTGTAAAAATTTCTTTAAATAAAAAAAAATATCTACACCAATTTATTTGTTGCTAATTTATTAATTAATTAATATTTTTCGAGTATTAGGTTATTGTTATTAATAATATTTTTTGGAGCATTTATTATCTGATTTAAACATACATTTTCAACACCAATATTACATTTTTCTAGGTTGGAAGAACACTCCTAACACTAATTGCTGATATATTGTGTTGATAATCAACAATGGCCATGTATAAAAATTGATAATTGATATATAAATAATTGTCTTATAAATGATAAGAAAAATAGTTTATGTAAATTATTATCATAATATTGAGAAAAAGAGAGAGACATAATTTTATAAGTTAAACCAAGTTGGTCTAGGTGGTGACTGCTTGAGGTTATGGTTAAATTCAGTGTTTATACAATTAATATTATCAACAAAGATATATTTTTTAACAACTAATATTTATCATAATAAGATTGCCATTGTATAAATAATATAATGATACAGTTTAACAATAAAACTTGTTGATTTATAGAGATATTTGTTTTGTGTTGACATATTGACACTGGAGATAAACAACAACACAATACAATAAATATTATCAATGAATGAACATTGTAAGTATTACTATAAAATTATTTATAAATTGATAAATTTATTAATAACACAAAAATTAATTATTAACTGATTTTAATATTTAAAGATGCTCACTGGAATGGTATGTCATTTACTACCAAATTCAATAGACTTGTATGGCGTATTACAATGTCTCGATTATGGATGAAATATTTATTAATAATTTCACTATTATTATGTGGTTTTTATTTATATAAAATTATAAATGGTAAGTTTTTGATTATAGTATTTTAAATTTTATTAATTTAACAGCAATTTTATTTATCAGCAAGAGAGGCTGAATTAAAATTATCCAAAGAAACATTAAGTATACCAAATGTATTTGTTGATGGTATACATCAAGCCAAAGATCAACTTGTCAATAGTCAATATCATGTAAGTATTAAATTTTGCTTTTTATTTTAAATACTAGGGGTAATATTATAATGAATTTTTAATTTTATAGAAAAAATGTGATGTCGTTCATATTGCCATGGTATGTGCTGGTTACAATTCAACACAATCATTGGTGACAGTTGTTAAATCAATAATATTTTATAGATCAAAACCTATTCATTTTCATCTACTTGTCGATGAAATATCACTGAGAACATTAAAAACATTATTCGATACCTGGAATTTACCAGAAGGTATGTATATATTTAAATTATATAATTGACATGTGACCTGATGATTGACAAATAATTACATTAAATTCATAAAGTTAGTTCAAGTATTGATACTTAATGCAATTAAAATTTTATAAAATACTATTTCAATAATTAAAAATGAAATTGTGATAAATTTCGTAAATTTTAGTCGAACAAAAGTTCACATTTTTATTTAATTTTAAAAATAAAGTTAATAAAATTAACTTTTAAATTTTAAATTCATTTATTACATTAATAATTATCATCAATTTGAAAATAATTTATTCTATATTTGTAAAAATTAGTATGATTGAATTATTAATGCAATTAAAATTTTCTTTAATCTAATTTTATTATTTGAAAGTTAAAGTATCACTACATTCAGCTGAGATATGGATACCAAAAGTATCATGGATACCAAACAAGCATTATTCTGGTGTTTATGGATTATTAAAATTAATATTTCCGGATCTATTGAGCCAGGATAAAGTATTGGCACTTGACACAGACATAACTGTTCTCGCTGATATATCATTACTCTGGGATGAATTTGATAATTTTAAAAATAATAATATGCTCGGACTAGTAGAAAATCAAAGCAATTGGTATATTAAAAAATTATCATATGGACAATCAATTTGGCCAGCAATTGGACGTGGTTTTAATACTGGTGTTATGTTGATGAATCTCAAAAAATTGCGAGAATTTAATTTTAATAAAATTTGGACTCGAATAACAAAACAAGTATTAATGGAAGTTCATGAAACAGTATTAGCTGATCAAGATATTATGAATTCAGTTATTAAAAAATATAGTGATATTGTTGTTACTTTGGATTGTGTTTGGAATGTACAATTGAGTGATCATACACAAAGTGAAACTTGCTACAAAAATTCAAAACAAATTAAAGTAAAAATAAAATTAATATACAATAAATTAAAATTGAAAATTCATTAACAATTGTTTTTATTTTAGATACTACATTGGAATTCACCTCGTAAACAGGAAGTACAAAATAAGCATGCAATTGATTTTAATAGAATGCACAAAGTTTTTCTTGAAATGGATGGTAACTTGTTACGACGACAATTATCAATGTTCTGAAATTAAAGTTGACAACAATGTGAGTAAAATGATATAAATAATTAAATTAAAAAAAACGAAATCTATCTATGGGAATTAATTTAAAAGCATTTCATTGTTATATTTTTTTCTTATCAGACAAATAAATTTGATGATTGTACGAAATTTACAATGGGCTCATCGATTGTTTATCGAACTCATTTATATTTTTTTGAATATCAATACAATCTTTATACAAAATCTGATGTTGCCTTGGTGACTCAATGCAGTGCTGATAGAATCACTTTGTCGGATGAATTTTGTCAAAGATGGCCAGGCACAATAAGCATCACTTTGTATTTAACTGATGCTGAAGTACAATATTTTATTGACTACATACGTTCATCAGATAATTTACGTAAACGTAAAACATTGCATATCATATTGTTTATAAAGATGGGGTAAATATATTTTTACTAAAATTATTTAATTTTATAAAATAATTTTGTTATTTACATTTTAGGAATTTTATCCAATTAATTATTTGAGAAATATTGGTACATCTGAATTATCAACGTCATTTATATTTCAAGTTGATGTTGTTTTTTTACTTCAACATAATCTTTATGAAAATTTAATATCATATATTATTAAATTGAATTGTGCACGACAAGCTGGAATTACATGGGGAATAATATTTGGAGCATTGATACCAATTTTAATGATAATTGTTTGTGTGGCTTATCGAAGCTTAGAGAGTCGTAGAAAAGAACGTGAACGAGAAGAAGTACAAATGAGGTAGATTTTATTTTAATAATTAATTATTATTACTTAATAATTATTATCTTTTAATTTCATAATACCATTATTTAGATCGCGAAGTGCTGATTTTCAACGGATGCGAAAAATAGATGAAGATATTGATGAAGACTCATCCACACTTACTGGAAAAGCTACTGTCATTGAATAATTTAATATAATTTTCTAATTAATTAATAGAATATTCTAATTAGTGAATAGTTAAGCACATCAGTCAAATCTCGAAAAAAAAAAAATAAAACAGAAAATCCATTTAATTTTAATATAATCATTTATTCATTCAATAAAATCATCAAGACTATTTCATATTAAGATATTAAAATTAATTTTATCTTTTCTGATATAATTACATTATTTTCATTAAGAATTCCATACATTTTTTATTTTAATCGAAATAAAACAAGTAAAAATAGAATTAGTTTTACACTGAGAAAATTTTTTGATGAAAAAAAGAAGAATTATTCTCGATAATAGAAATAAACTTCTTGGCAATAACATTTTTGATGTAATTTAATTTTTACAGTAACACCAAAGAAACTCTAAGAGACGTTCGGAGACAATTTTATGAAAAATTAATAATCAATGATGAAATATTTTTGCATCGAAATATCATTAAAAAGTTGTGTTTTCGAACATTATTTATAAATCCATTATTATTTGTAAAAAACCGAAAAAAATATATGTAAAAATAAAAAAAATTTAATTAAATGTTTGTAATTTTGATCAATCAATTGATGAAACATATTTAGAGCTATGAAAAATAAAGTGCATATTTTTTTTCTAGTACATGAACCTATGTTTTAGTTAATTTCGTTTCATTGATCATGTGAATAATCGACTAAAATTTTGATATCTTATTTTTTAATAATGTTGATTTAGTCTGGTGGATTTAGACTCTGCCAGATTTTTTTCACCAGGGACTCAACTTCTTCTTTAATTTTGATTTGAGAGTGTTTTTTTAGTTGTTGAAGAGCTTCTTTGTTTTTTTCAACATCATCAAGACCATCAAAATCACGTGCACCATTTCGTGTGGTAAAAAATGGATCAATAACAAAGTCGTTATTAATATCATCATTTATTTGTACCACTGTTTTATTTTTTTTGACACGTGTGACTATTAGTGGTACAATACATGATCTAAAACAAAAAAAAAAAATAATAATAAAAGAAATTAATAAACAATATTTATAAAAAATATCCACAATAGTTACTCGTGCAAGAAAAAATTGTAATCAGTACAAGCTGCTACAGCAACTGCGACTGATTCCAAATCTTTGAAGACAACGGTGCCTTTTCCTTTGGGAACACCGTCACAATCAAGATGAACATAAGCTTTTTCAATATATCCAAATTGAGAAAAAGCTTCCTTTAAATCATTGTCAGTGATATTTTGTGGCACATTACGGATTTTAATAGTTGTTATGTGTGGCACTGCTGTAATTTTTATTTTAGTATCTACAATTAAAGTTCCATTCAATTCTTTGCTTTTATCAGAATTTTCCTGTAAAGAATACCATATTAATAATATACAATTATAATGAACAATTAATAATTTAACTGCTTACCATGCGGACAAATATACAGCTATTTACAAAATCATGGTGAAAGTTAGAAATTTTACCAATCTGACTGAATACACCAAAAATATCGACAAAATTGGTATTTTCTCCAATATTGTCAATTCTGATCCAATTATGATCTTTTGTTTCATCAGCGTAGTTAGGAGAGTTAGTAGGGTACATTTTCAGCAATTTTCAGCACCGAGATTATATTTTTCTAGCTTAGAAGAACACTCTAGAACCATACATTATATGTACATTATATATACATTATATGTATATATAATACTAAATATATTGCTAACATGGCCGTTTTCAGAAAAGGCTAGCAAGAGGTCTCTAGTCTTCTTGAGTATTATATATATGTCTCATGGAGGTGTATTATCTCTCGAAATTTACTTGAATTTACTGAAGCCACAGAATGGAGCAAGTCAGTACGTTTTTTTGCCGGTGATGACGCTTTTACTACAACAGTTCTATGGTCACATGGTATTTTTGTTTATATTTTTTCATGATAATGTGACAAGTCAAAAGATAATTATTTATTAATTGTTATTAATTAATGTGACGATTTAAACTATGATCATAATATAATAAATTGATAAAACTATCAATAAGTCTGCATTTAAAAGTAAGTTAGTTCTTATTTTTTTTATAATAAGATATAAGTATGGATATGTCAATCCTTTTGTTTATGTAGCTTTAATCTTAAAAATATTCGAATATTATTTATTACAGTTATAACTGATATTTAAAATTATTTTATTATCACTGGTGTCCTTTTTTTAGCACGAAAAATGGTACAAAAATGTATTGTTTCCGAATGTCAAACATTAAAGGGAAATAAAAATGGTATTTCTATTTTTTCTGTACCAAAGGTAATATTTTATTTTTGTAGGATTCTTAGATCCTAAATTGCTATAGTTTTATCCTCACTTGCTGATATAATGTAGTCTGGATTAATAGTAACTTCCATAACAGCTAGTTGATGTGGTTCAAATTTTGTTATGATGATGATAATACTGGTCGATTATGCATATCATATCATGATAATTTTGATTGTCTTCAATTGCATCAATGCAATCATCATCACCTGAACTAAAATGTTTTTCAATAAATATTTTATAAATTATTTTTTTTAAAAATTATATTTAGATTAAATTTACCTTAGAAGAAGTGAAACAACCTAGTAACATGCTGATATACCAGATGATAATGAAAATGTCACAAGAAGATACCAAGGTGTGTGACGTTGATTACGTTTTGTATTTTCCCAATATCTATCACAAGTTAAATACCAACAAACAGCTCTATTTAATTCACCTAAAATAATAATCATAATTTATTACATTAGTAATTAACAAGTTTAATACAAAATAAATCATTTTTTTTACCTTTAATTGCTTGGAAATGTTTTACTGATAAATTTGTAAGTAATCCAGCAAATAGCAATACAATCTCTCACCAATATCTTTAAATAAAAAATGTAATTCCTTTCCGCTAGGAAGGAAAAATTTAGGTTACCGACTAAAACCCATAATGGCGACTGAAATCCCATAATTCACCGCTAGAGATCTCATAATCGTGCACAGTCGGGTTGGCAACGCTGGGTTCAGGATACAATCTAACCTATTGTGTCAAATCAAAGTCTTGATCCATCTTGACTTTTACTCATCTTCAACAACAGGCAAAATAATTTCTCCAGGTTGATGTAAAATATCTTCAAGTATGATTAACTTGTCATTGAATTAAAAAAGTATAAAAAAATAAAATTTAAAAAAACAAATACATGGGAGCAAAAAATAACAAAAGAACAATGTCAAATCGTAATTCAGGAAAAGGTCCAATACCAGAACGTTGGTTAAATTGTCCAAGAAGAGCAGAACGTCTTATTCACGATAAATTTTTAGCCTTCAAAACACCATTATCACAAGATTTCGATAATGAAGTATCTGAAGCATATCGTTTTAATGTTGATTTTTTATTTAACAGTGTAAAAGAAAATAAATGGAAACTTGGTTTATGGATTGACTTGACAAATACATCACGTTTTTATGACAGAAAAGATGTTGAATCATATGGCTGTCAGTACCTGAAATTACCATGTCGTGGACATGGTGAAACACCAGATGTACAAACAACACGTGCATTTATAGAAAATGTAAACAATTTATATCACAACATCCATTAGAAATAATTGGTGTACATTGTACACATGGTTTTAATAGAACTGGTTTTTTAATAATAAGTTATTTG
This sequence comes from Aphidius gifuensis, assembly GCF_014905175.1. Lineage (NCBI taxonomy): Eukaryota > Metazoa > Arthropoda > Insecta > Hymenoptera > Braconidae > Aphidius > Aphidius gifuensis. The sequence continues at coordinate 19,563,605 of NC_057791.1, read as the reverse complement.
GTTGAAAATAAAGATAATAGTCTTGATGCTGCAATGGCAAAATTTTCAGCAGCAAGACCACCAGGTATTTATAAAAATGATTATATTAAAGAATTATATAAACGTTATGAAGAAGGTGAAACACCACCACCACCTCCACCACCAAGACCAGATTGGTGTTTTGAATATGATAATAATGACGATGATGATGATAATGGATTTAATTCTGGTGGTAGTAATTCCCCACCAGCAAAACGTCGTAAAACTGAATTTAGACATAAAAATCCAGTATTTATGAAAGGTGTTCTTGGTGTATCATCAGTATCAGATAGGTCAAAATTATCACATGTACAAAAAAGAGTACAAGATATATGTAAATGGACAAAATCTGGATTTCCAGGCTCACAACCAGTATCAATGGGACATAATAATATAAAATTACTACAGGATATACCTTACAGAGTATCATGGAAAGCTGATGGAACAAGGTAAATTAATTTAAAAAACAAATGATTAGTTATTTTTATTAATAACTTTTATATTTATTTACAGATATATGCTGTTGATACAAGCAAATGGTGAATCATTTTTTATTGATCGTGACAATAGTGTTTTTAAAATAGATGTTATTAAATTTCCACATTACAAAGAAACACATAGGCTACTTTATGATACACTTCTTGATGGGGTAATTATAAATAATTTAAAATTTTATTTATATGATAAAAAAAAGTAAATATCAATATGGTTTTTTTCTTTTTGTTAATTAGGAAATGGTAATTGATCATGCTGGTGGTAAAGAATATCCTCGTTATCTTGCTTATGATATAATTATGTATGACAATATAGATGTTTCAAAATTAGGCTTTTATCCTGATCGTTATAATATAATAAAATATAAAGTTATGGCTGGTCGTCATAGAGCAATAAGTGAACGTAAATTAATAAGAGAAAAAGAACCATTTTCAATACGTTTAAAAGAATTTTGGCCAGTTATGCAAGCTGATCGTTTATTAAGTGATAAATTTTCACAACAATTAGGACATGAACCAGATGGTCTTATATTTCAACCATCAAAAGAACCATATTGTCCAGGACAATCAGATAAAGTATTAAAATGGAAACCATCATCATTAAATTCAGTTGATTTTAAACTTAAAATTGTTAGGGAAAGTGGTCTGGGTATTGTTCCTAAAAACGTTGGACAATTATTTGTTGGTTCACAAACAGTACCATTTGCACAAATTAAAATTAATAAAACAATTAAAGAACTTGATAATAAAATTATTGAATGTAAATATGAAAATAGAAAATGGGTATTTATACGTGAAAGAACTGATAAATCATTTCCAAATTCATATGATACAGCAATGTCTGTTTGGGAAACTATTAGAGATCCAATTACAACTGAATATTTACTTTATTTTATACGTGAAAAAGGATTTGTTGATAATTCTGATCTTATGCCACTACCAGCTAAATTAGAATCAAATAGTTCATCATCAAAATATGTTCATCATAATCAAAGACGATATTGTTTAGTTATTTAATTATCTATTTAATTTAAATTTCTTTTATTTTGTTACAAAAATAATTGATTGTTTTTTTTTTTTCATTTTGCATGGTTCAAATTGACTTAGGTACAGGAAAAAACAAAACGTATACAAACTGTCATTTATTAATCAAATGTAATTGAGATTTAAATAAAAAAAAAAAGACGTTTACTTTACTATTAAATTGTTGTTGAATTTATTTATTTTTTGTATTTAAATTTTAGCATTAAATATTGGGTGGTCAACTGTTCATCTACCGGCCTTGGCGAATAACAATCTTGTAATAATTAGTTAATCAAAAAAAGAGAAGATTTTGCAAAAAACAATATTCAATTTTTTTTTTTTTTTTATTATGAACAATATTCAATTTAATTTTTCATCAATATAATGTTATTATTTCACGAGGTCAATTGGATACCGATTTTTCATAAGAAACCTATGACTTTTCTGTTGGCGATAACTCATAGAGTTTTCACTGAAAAATTAGGGTTGTTAATTTACCGGTGTTTTATTTTTTTAGAATTTTTAACCGTATTTTTCACCGGTAAAAAATCATTTCAACCAAAAAAGGCGGAGTTTACCAGAGCCAATCACCGTTTGCGCGGGTGATTTTAAATCATCCGAGCGGTTGTCATAAAAAAAAAAAAAAAGTGAAGTTAGAGCAACATTCAAAAAAAACAAGTTGGAATGAATTACAATAATTAAACTTTTTTTTTTTTAATTTGATTATTCAATCCTTTTTTTTCTTCAGCTATCAATTTTTTGCCACCATCAATTTCATGCTGGAGTAATTTCTCCGCCACCAACCTCATACCGGAGTAATTTCTCTGGAAATGGGCCAAAAACAGAGAAATGCCAGAGTAATGCCAGAGTAATATTTCCACCAGGAAGTTAAGAATAATGAAGATATTTTTTATTCAAGTTTATACCGTTAGGTAATTTTTTTTAAATATTTTATATTGACCTGATAGAAAAAGAATATATAAATAAATAATGAAAAACGAATCAATAATATAAAACAATGTCAGATAATTTTAAATATTAAATATACAACATTTTTTAAAATACTTTTATGGACGTTTTAAACAAAGGCTAAGTTACAAAGCAATACGTATGAGGGTAGTTATAATGGTATATTCTTTATTCAGTTTCGTACTGTTAGATAACTTTTTTAAAATATTTTATATTAACCTTATATAAAAAAAATAATAAATAAATAATGAAAATCAAAAAAGTTATATGAAATATAGAATGATTTTACAATTAGAATTATTTTCATAAAATTCGATCTATTTTTATTAAAATAAATTTTCAATTACATTATTATGACTTGTCCCAATCGATGCATAAACTAAGCGATACATAAGATGAGCGATTCTAAATAAATTTCAACTTTTTTAGATAATAGTACAATGCAACGACAAGTAAATAGGCAAGTTTATTTGTATACGTACACATGAATGTTTCGTCAAGTCGTTGAGTCTTCAAGCTGTCAAGTACTTGTGAGAGTAATCGCGTAGAACTTTTTGACTTGACTATATCCTGAACATCTGAGTGTTAAAAAAAAAATATAGCAAGTGCAAAGTGTACGTCTATACAAATCGGTAAAAATAAAAAAAAAATCTACTCCAATTTCTTGATTTATATCCTTTAACTAAAACTAGATAAGCATAAAATATAAAAGTGTAAATTTTCCAATTCAAACAAATATTTTTGACAAATATTTATCACTTTTTAGAAAACCAAATAGAAAAATAATATTAAAAATAATTAAATGTCGAAATAAAATCAATCAAAAATATAAAAAATTATATCATAAACGAATTTTGCTTCATTGATATTATTAATATTTCTTTTAAATGTATTTGTTATAAATAAATTGATAAATTATCACTCAAATAATATACATTTTCCATTATGTTGATAATTTTTTTTTTTTTTTTTTTTTCTTATTAAAATGTGAATGCTATGAAAGGGTAATCAAAAATAAAAAATTCCAAGCCATTTTTTAATGTTAAATAATAATAATAATCATATATGAATTTCGTAAAAACAAATAATTATAAATAATATTTTTACGTAGATATGATATAAAATATCATAAATAATATATATCTACACAAAATAATAACGAAAAAGAAATATCTTATATCTTATTATTATCTTATTAATATGTTTTATTTATTTATTTATTTATTAATAACCCAGCAGCACTTAGTGCCATTTTAGGGGTACAGTGTAAAATTACATGGGAAATGTAATTTAGCAAAAAGGGATAATATAATACAAATCATAAGACTAAAATAATATTCGTATAACAAGTAAATAATGGGACTAGCCCAAACGTGTGCATAATATAAATCAATAAGACTAAAATAATATTCATATAACAAGTAAATTTTTATTTATTTTTTATGAAAAACGTGTGTGTTTTAAATAATTTTATATATTTTTTTCATTAAAATTATGGAAACGCTTAGCTGGAATTAACGAAAGAGAATATCTAGGCTTCGTCCAATTTAATTAAAAAATAATTTTACTAAAAAAAAAAGTATAAAGTCAATGTATGTATACGTAAAAGTCAACACCTGTTAACGCGAGTCCAACGTTACTAGTGGTGCTAAAAAATTACGTGTACAAAAGAAAATAATGATTTTTAAAAAATAAATAAAAAATTCATATTTAAATTAACGAAAAATTTTTAAAAAAAAATAATATTTGATGAAAATATTTATTGATATATTAATAGATCATTTATAATATTTGTAGATTATTTTAATTAAGCTTCACTCTTGTATCGCGTTGATTCTGACTTTTCGTTTTTTAATTTTCTTTTTTTAAGGGAGAATGCTTGCTGAGATTAAAAAGAAAAGACAAAGTGAATGACAAGTAAAAAAAAAAAAAAAAAGGAATTCTAATTTCTAAACTATCCCATTTTGCTAAATACCAAAAAATTATTTAATGCAATTATAAAAACGATTTAAATTTTAAATAGTAACATGGCCGTTGACCATTCAATATATCTTGAACTAAGAACTGTTAAATTTTGTTTAAAATATAATAATTATTATAAACACAAAAATAATCAACAATTAATTATATACACATACCAATCGACCATGGCAAAAATTAATCAGAATATAACGCAATAATAATTCTCCCAAAATTATTATTTTTTCATTTTGATTTTTAATCAAGTTTTTCATTGTTATTTTTTTAAACAAATCATTTAATATACTTGACAATGTAAAACTTATCATTTTTTTTTAATAGCTGTTTTTTTTTTTTATATACACCAACTACCATATTTCCGGTTATGGATGATAATAAATGTTATTTTAAAAATTGTTCAACAAAATTAAATGCTAAAAAAATTTTAGTTCGTTAAAAACTATCCATATATCAGAAAATAGATGTATAGTTTTATCAAGTGCAATGATTCAACGATTATTATTTTTTTTTATATTCTCGATGCTATACAATTGATTGTTGCTTCGAGTTATATACAGTTTAATTAATTTCAAAAAGATAAAAGTAATAAAATTGACAAAAATAAATAATGTCAAAGTTCCTGAAATTTGTATGTTTATTTACGAAAAGTTAAATATCTATTGCTGTTAAATCGGTGAGTGGTATCATTACAAATAAAAAATGTAAATCGTATTTTATTACGAATTCATTACAAAATATTTTAATTATAAATAGATACAGTATATGATATATATTTGTAAACTTGATTAAGTAATTAAAAATTGAAGCATACACGTGGGAAATATATTTTATTTGAAATAAAAAAATAAGTCAATAATAGTAATAAATGTCATTTGACAAATTTAATTTTTCTTTAAATCATTACAATATTTATGTACATGTAATGCCTGAGCTTGAAGATGAAAAAAGATGAAGCTGCAATAGTATGTATGTAGTATAGTATGATACTAAATAATTTTATAAAATAATTAACAGGTTATTCTTTATTTTTGATTAATTAAATATAAATTTATTTTTTAAACAACCAATACTAATAATAATTTTTGTTTTTTAAATATTTAGGAAAAAAAAGAGCATCAAAAAGAATTGATACGTTAATATAATCATTTTATTTCCCATCATTTTATTTTTGTATAATCCCGAAACCGTCCATGTTTAATAACCATGAGTTAAATGATGGGCAATATTCTTTTGGCAATATTTCCAAATATTTGGTTGCATATTCTTCGAAATCACAATCAAAAGGAACCTTTACACAAACGTTGTTCAGGTGTATTTAATATATTCGCAGCTGTTTTGAAAAACTGAACAGTTGCGGCTGATTCTGGAATATGTAATAAATAAAGTTCTGGTGAATTTTCAAGTACAGCACTTATTATATCATCGGTAGTTTTTGTAACATTAGGCAATCTTAATAATTTTAAATTTTTTAAAAGTTTTAATGAGTCACTAATTTTATCATTTTTTCCCCATATATCAAGATTACGTAAATTATTAATATTCGAAATTGATACTATTCCATCATTAGTTATGTACTCTCCATTGAACTGTAAATCGGAGAGATTTTCCATTGTGTTTACGACTGTATATAAAACCTCATCAGTTATATAGCTAAAATTTAGTAAATTCAAAGTTCTGATCTCTTTTAGGTCAAGTATACCAGGGACTGCTGCCATCATATCATAATTGAATAATACGGATAATTCATGGTTGTTGCTTTTCAAATAATGGAAAATTTTTTCAGGGTTATCAATTCCTCCAATTTCAAGTCTTTTTAGAGCCTTAAGTTCACCAAGTACCTGAAATTATTTATAAAAATATGTTAAAATAAAATTAAAAAATGAAAAGATTTTTTTATATGTTTTTGTACTAGATATAAAGTTTAACTTACGGGAATCTTTTCTTCTGGAAAAAATCCAGATGATGGAATATAATCTCGCCAATTTGCAATAATTAAATCAGTTAATGACTTTTGCAACATTATTGAGTGAATCAATAAATTCAGTCGGAATATATTGATGTTCATATCCTTGAAAAATAACGGATAATGTTTTAAGATTTGATAAATTTGATAAAGCGTAATTGTTAAATCTAACTATTTTGTTAGAAAAAACCCATCTTATTCGTAAAATCATGACGTTGCGACAATGGTTGTTAACAATTGGCAATGCTGTTCTATGACAGAAGGCAGTTAAGTCTAATTCGTTTAAAAATTTGCCACAATTATATAGCATTGAATAGACGAAGCAAAATTCTTGACGTATGTTGGCAAATTTATTTAGACAATTTTGTTGTAACTCCAGTACGTAAACTTCAGTTTTTTAACATCACCCCACGATGATCGAAGAATTTCTTTCCATTTTTTACACACTAAAACATAAATTAATTAAAATAAATAAAAATCAATAAATAATTTTTTTGAATGAATATAAATTGATATTGTAATTGTAGCGTACCCAATGCAATTTTTGGTCTTTCACGTGATGGCACATACTTGAATATGATAGACAAACAATCATCATTAACAAAGTCAATCTAAAAGAAAATCATGAAAATATTAATAATAATAATAATAAATAAAATAAAAAAAAAAATCAACAACGCTAATTTAATATTAATTTTTTACTTGAAAACTGTATTTTAAAACTAACCTTTGTTATTTCATCGTTTAAGGCTGGTAATGAAACTTCATTCACAGACATTTTTAATGTTTTAATTTTTAATATTTATTAATAGTAATTTATGATTTTTCTTCTTTTTTTTTTTTTAAGTAAGGATTAACTGTTGAATTTTAACTATTTTTTAGCAAAAAAGCACGAGTGAAAACTTTTTAGCACGTGGTGTAACACCGGCACAGCATTCGTGTATGTTCCACTGAAATATAATAAACTGGCAGCCGAACTCCGTGTCGCCGAGAGAGAAACTCAATGGTAGTCGTGTTGTCCTCGTCGGTACAGTCGGTACAGTCCAGACACGCAATGTTAAAATTTCAGAGCAAAGCCGTGGTGGGGGAAATATTGCAGATTAAGGTACCAACATTACAACTGAAATTTTTTAGGAAATTTTAGTTTGTAATATTGCTTCATGAGAGGCAAGATGGCGTCAAGTGTAGGCGCGTATATTTAAAATTTTCGATTTATTATGTTTATGTTTTTTTTTATTATCAGATTAGATTTTATTATTGTAGATTAGATAAATTTTATACAATTATAAATTTGATATTTTTGTTAAGCATCAATTTTTTATTATAATTATTATTATATTATAATTTATAACATATATTACAGTTATTATATACATGTTTTTTACAATTAATATATTATATACTATTGAAATTATAAATCATTTGTTTGTTTATTGAAAAAAAAAATATTCTGATACTTAATTATTTTACGAGAAAATGATAATTTTTATTACATAAAATAATAATCAATCAATATAAATAAAAGCAATAAAAATTAAATTAAATTGTAATTAGGATTTTTTTTTTTTTTTTTTTTTGGCGCTTTCAATTTATCCATTATTATTTTATTTTTTTCCCCGAGCAACAATTGATTAATATTTAGTATTAAATATTGAGTAATAAAGTAATATAAAAATTCCTGAACAAGAGTATTTGTCGATTTTATGTTTTTATTTAATAAACTTTCATTATATTTCTAGATGAAACGAAAACATAAAAATTATTATTATCAACTAATTCATTTTGATAACAGTTGAACAACAACAACAACAAGATTTTAATTATATACTTTTATTCAACAATGAACGTGTGTTTATTTAATTTTTTTTTTTTTTTTATTAAATCTTTCTTTGATTAGAATTTTTTACTTTTAAACTTTAGATGTTTTTTAATGTTTATTTATAAATTTATAATTTTGACTGATTGCAACACTGAACACTATCATGATGTCATAATTTGTTGTTAGCTTGATATAGTAATTTTTATTAAATTATCTTTTTAAAATACTTAGTAAATTACTTTTTTTAAATATTTATATATATTTTTTATTTAAATAGTTCGTAGAAGTTAAAGATAATTTAAACTAAGTCATTTGTTGTTTGTTCAAGTGAATGCTTCTGTTGTAATATAAAAATATCAAAAATTAATTGAGATTTTTGTGAAAAATACTTTGTACAAATTTCTTTAATTAAAAAAAAAATATCTACACCAATTTATTTGTTGCTAATTTATTAATTAATTAATATTTTTGGAGTATTAGGTTATTGTTATTAATAATATTTTTTGGAGCATTTATTATCTGATTTAAACATACATTTTCAACACCAATATTACATTTTTCTAGGTTGGAAGAACACTCCTAACACTAATTGCTGATATATTGTGTTGATAATCAACAATGGCCATGTATAAAAATTGACAATTGATATATAAATAATTGTCTTATAAATGATAAGAAAAATAGTTTATGTAAATTATTATTATAATATTGAGAAAAAGAGAGAGACATAATTTTCTAAGTTAAACCAAGTTGGTCTAGGTGGTGACTGCTTGAGGTTATGGTTAAATTCAGTATTTATACAATTAATATTATCAACAAAGATATATTTTTTAACAACTAATATTTATCATAATAAAATTGCCATTGTATAAATAATATAATGATACAGTTTAACAATAAAACTTGTTGATTTATAGAGATATTTGTTTTGTGTTGACATATTGACACTGGAGATAAACAACAACACAATACAATAAATATTATCAATGAATGAACATTGTAAGTATTACTATAAAATTATTTATAAATTGATAAATTTATTAATAACACAAAAATTAATTATTAACTGATTTTAATATTTAAAGATGCTCACTGGAATGGTATGTCATTTACTACCAAATTCAATAGACTTGTATGGCGTATTACAATGTCTCGATTATGGATGAAATATTTATTAATAATTTCACTATTATTATGTGGTTTTTATTTATATAAAATTATAAATGGTAAGTTTTTGATTATAGTATTTTAAATTTTATTAATTTAACAGCAATTTTATTTATCAGCAAGAGAGGCTGAATTAAAATTATCCAAAGAAACATTAAGTATACCAAATGTATTTGTTGATGGTATACATCAAGCCAAAGATCAACTTGTCAATAGTCAATATCATGTAAGTATTAAATTTTGCTTTTTATTTTAAATACTAGGGGTAATATTATAATGAATTTTTAATTTTATAGAAAAAATGTGATGTCGTTCATATTGCCATGGTATGTGCTGGTTACAATTCAACACAATCATTGGTGACAGTTGTTAAATCAATAATATTTTATAGATCAAAACCAATTCATTTTCATCTACTTGTCGATGAAATATCACTGAGAACATTAAAAACATTATTCGATACCTGGAATTTACCAGAAGGTATGTATTTAAATTATATAATTGACATGTGACCTGATGATTGACAAATAATTACATTAAATTCGTAAAGTTAGTTCAAGTATTGATACTTAATGCAATTAAAATTTTATAAAATATCATTTCAATAGTTAAAAATGAAATTGTGATAAATTTCGTAAATTTTAGTCGAACAAAAGTTCAAATTTTTATTTAATTTTAAAAATAAAGTTAATAAAATTAACTTTTAAATTTTAAATTCATTTATTATCATCAATTTGAAAATAATTTATTCTATATTTGTAAAAATTAGTATGATTGAATTATTAATGCAATTAAAATTTTTTTTAATCTAATTTTATTATTTGAAAGTTAAAGTATCACTACATTCAGCTGAGATATGGATACCAAAAGTATCATGGATACCAAACAAGCATTATTCTGGTGTTTATGGATTATTAAAATTAATATTTCCGGATCTATTGAGCCAGGATAAAGTATTGGCACTTGACACAGACATAACTGTTCTCGCTGATATATCATTACTCTGGGATGAATTTGATAATTTTAAAAATAATAATATGCTCGGACTAGTAGAAAATCAAAAGCAATTGGTATATTAAAAAAATTATCATATATACAATTAATGGCCAGCAATTGACGTGGATTTATTACTGGTGTTATGTTGATGAATCTCAAAAATTGCGAGAATTTAATTTTAATAAAATTTGGACACGAATAACAAAACAAGTATTAATGGAAGTTCATGAAACAGTATTAGCTGATCAAGATATTATGAAATATTAAAAATATAGTGATATTGTTGTTACTTTGGATTGTGTTTGGAATGTAAAATTGAGTGATCATACACAAAGTGAAACTTGCTACAAAAAATTCAAAACAAATTAAAGTAAAAAGACAAACAAATAAAATTAATATACAATAAATTAAAATTGAAAATTCATTAACAATTGTTTTATTTTTAGATACTACATTGAATTCACCGTAAACAGGAAGTACAAAATAAGTATGTAATTGATTTTAATAGAATGCACAAAGTTTTTCTTGAAATGGATGGTAACTTAGTTACGACGACAATTATTTAAATGTTCCCTGAAATTAAAGTTGACAACAATGTGAGTAAAATGATAGAAAAAAAAAATAATTAAATTAAAAAAAA